>NC_133429.1:1989478-2006978 GCF_011762505.2 Arvicanthis niloticus | reverse complement strand
TACATTCACCTGCCTCTGCCTCCCGGAGTCCTGGGATCAAAGTCACACACCACTATAACTGACCAAGGGACTGTCTCTGTTGTGTTACCTTAGGTGGGAAGAAGATTGGTACATTGTCCCATAATTTGGGTCTTGAACTGTGTGAGTAGAGAAGGCATGCGGGGGTGGGGGGGTGGGGAGGGGACTATGGAACTGTAGCTACAGTTCCAGTAACCACACCAGGCAGCTCACAGCCACCTGGAACTCCCGCTCCTGGTGATCTGCCGCCCCCTTGTGGCCGGGGCAAGTATTGCACACATACCGGCACAGCACTGCCCTACCCTCAACTAAAAACCAAAAACAACCAAACAAAAAAGCCTTTCTTTTGTAAAAAGAAAGAGTGGGGGAAAATCAGCTGAGCTCAAGTAAGCATGCACGCCTGGTAGTCACAAGCAAGCTTGTGAGCCGGGGAATCATGAACCCTTTCCCTCCAGTTCTTTTCATCTCGATATTTTATTCCAGCAACCAAAATGTGTCCTGTTGCCGCCTTTGCCTCAGCTCCCAGTCTGTGTGCTCACATGTGCGCCTGTGAGGTCAGAGGCTCTCAACTCATTCACCCTATTTGTTTGAAGATTTGTTTAGTTTTACTTTTTGTGGGTTTTTTTTTTTTTAAAGATTTATTTATTTATTTATTTTATGTATATGAGTACACTGTCACTGTCTTCAGACACTAGAAGAGGGCATCGCATCCCATTACAGATGGTTGTGAGTCACCATGTGGTGGCTGGGAATTGAACTCAGGACCTCTGGAAGAGCAGTCAGTGCTCTTAACCACTGAGCCGTCTCTCCAGCCCCTCCTTGTGTCGTTTTTAATTAATTAATTAATTTTTGTTTTGTTTGTTTGTTTGTTTGTTTGTTTGAGATGAGACAGGGTTTCTCTGTGTAGCCCTGGCTGTCCTGGAACTCACTCTGTAGACCAGGCTGGCTTTAAACTCAGAGATCTGCCTGCCACTGCCTCCCAAGTGCTGGTACTAGAGGCATACGCCACCCCCAGCTGGCTATTTTATTTTTGATTATGTATATGAGTGTGTCTCTGTACATGCCAGTTCTCACAAGAGGCTAGAAGAGGGTGTGCAATCCTGTGGAGCTGCAGTTACAGGATAGCTGCCGTGCCGGGAACTGGACGTGGGTCCCCTGCAAGAGCAGCGAATGCTCTTAAGTGCTGAGCCGCCTCCAGCCCTTTCCTTGGAATGTTTGTTCCCTCGTTTCTGAGGACCTGAAAGACTCTGATTCTGGATCTTTCCCATGGCATCTGCCTTTCCTTTTTGGAAGCTTTAGGAATTTTCTGTCTATTCTCGGGGTTCTGAAACGTCACAAAGATGTGTCTGCCCATTTCCATTCATCCACATGAAACCCATGTTCTTCAGTCCTGATCCTTCCTTCCTTCCTTCCTTCCTTATCACTGTGATAAAATACTTCAATAAAAGCCAACTCAAGGGAGCAAGGGTTTGCTTGACAAATAATTCCGGGTTCATTGCTTTGGCGAAGTGAAGGTTTTAGGAGCTGAGGGAGATGTTCACACTATGTCTACATTCAGAAGACAGTGAAAGCATGTGTGCTAGGGCACTTACTCCAGGATCCCAGCCTAGAATGCTGCCACCACCCACAGTGGGCAGGATCCCAGCCTAGGGAATGGTGCCACCCACAGTGGGCATCATTCTCCTGCAGACAAACATAGACTCTGGTCTCCTAGGTGATTCTAAGTTCTATCAGGTTGTCAATTAACTTTACATCACATCTATGTATTTAAATTTTTTGCTTAATTTGCTGTTGTTGCTGTGTGTATGCATGTATGTGCGCACATGCCATGGTGCAGCTATGGAGGTCAAAGACAATGTTGTTTTGTTTTGTTTTTTGAGACAGGCTTTTCCTGTGTAGCTCTGGCTGTCCTAGTACTCGCTCTGTAGATCAGGCTAACCTTGAACTCAGAGATCATCCTGCTTCTGCTTCCCGACTGCTGGGATCAAAGATGTGCACCACCACTGCTTGCCCAAAAAAACAAGCAGTTGATTCTCTCCTTCTACCTTTGTGCAAGTTCCAGGGGTGAACTCAGGTCACTGAGTGTGGGTGACAAGCTTTTACCCTCTGAATTATGTTAAACTGTCACTCTCTCTGCTTTATCTGGTCATCTGCTTATTGGTTTTGATTTGCATCTAGACAAACATTCTAACTCCAACTTGTAGACCCTCTACCCCCAAGCCATGCCCCCAGCCTCTCCCTGGGAGATATTGGGCAGGGGGATAGCTTGCAACAGACAAAGGCTATGACCTCAGTGTCTGGCCAAACTGAGGTGGACAGGTCACAGGAGTTCCAGGGCCAGGTCACAGGAGTTCCGGGGCTGGGTCAGCAGGTGGTCAGGACTCTTTGCTGCTTGAGAGATAAGCAGGGCCTACAGTCAGCCACGTCTTCCTCAGATCAGTCACACCAGAGTCCCCATCTTGTCCCCAACAGTGGGATTGCAGCACATTAGGTATAATATGCTACACCTACATCCATAGTTGGGGGAAGGGCCGTGCTGGGGCTGGAGTCAGGAGCCCTTGCTGGAGCTACTGGAAGGGAGGACTGCCTTTAGGCAGCTGAGGACCGCTCCCTTCTGGAGGTTCTGCTGCAGCAGACTTGTGTTATCCCGCTGCCCCTTGCTTTGTCTCCGTCCCCACACTGTGTGACTCCATGTCTTCCCATGGTTCTCTAGCTTGTCCTGTCCTCCATTGTTGGCTGTCTCTGCCTGCCTCTCCCCTCGTGGTCCACTTTGCACTGATTCCCGGCCCTTCCTCTTCTTTCTTTTCCCCTTTCTTCTCTCCATCCTCTAAAGGCTTCCAGTGTGTGCCCGCTGCTCCCTGGCTGGCCCTTCCACTCTGTGTCTGCCTGGCCTCCTTCCCCTCCCTGTGCCCCTCCCCTCCCATTCCTCCCCCAACGCTTTATCCCTTGGGTGTCCCACCTCTTCATCCTTGTGTCTCCCCTTCCTCTTCCTCTCCCACATCCCTTCATCCTTTGTCCCTGCCCCATCCTCTTGTCCATATTTCCTCATCCCTGGTTGGTGCTCTGCCCTCCTCATGTGGCTGTGTCCCCTCACCCCCGTGGTGTCCTCTCTCCCCTCTGTCCCCTTCCCAGCCTGCAAGCGTAAGGAGCAGGACCAGCAGAAGGAGAGGGCTCTGCAGCCAAAGAAGCAGCGCCTCGTGTTCACAGACCTGCAGCGCCGCACGCTGATTGCCATCTTCAAGGAGAACAAGCGGCCGTCCAAGGAGATGCAAGCCACCATCTCGCAGCAGCTGGGCCTGGAGCTCAACACGGTCAGCAACTTCTTCATGAATGCCCGTCGCCGCTGCATGAACCGCTGGGCTGAGGAACCGGGCGCCACGCCTGGCACCGCCACAGCCACGGCCACCTTCTCCAAGGCCTGAGCCTTCCGCCCTGACACTTACCCCAGCCCCGGGGACCGCACACGCCAGCCCCGGGGATCGAGGGGCCCATCCCTGACCCAGCCAAAGCAAGTCCTACCCCCACCCCCAGGGGACAGGGACAGAGCCCCCAGCCCCCTCCCGCTCAATTTTGGACTCAAAGGGACCCCGAGGTAGAGTGGGTCAAGAATCAAGCACATCTTACAAACAAAACCCGGGTATTTAAAAAATGATTTTAATAGAGAACCCTTCTTTCCAGATCCCAGACCTCCTCAAAAGGGGGGGGGGAGGAAGGCAGACATCTGCCTGTCTTCCCCCCACTTTCTCCTCCAGGCCAGGTCTCTGTCCCCTTGTCCCCTCCCCAAGAACTGAGACCCATCCCAAGTGGCCAAAGCTGTCAACAAGCTGGATCCTTACAGCACCCCCATGCCCAACTCCCACCCTTCAAGCCACGCCCCCACCCCGCAGGAAGGCCCCTCGCAGAAGAGACCCCAGCCGCCACCCGTGACCCCAGCGGCCTGGATAGCCTGTGCCAACAATCCCCTGCCTTAATGCCGGGGAGTGGAGCTGTGGGGAGTCCCCTGTGACAGATTCGACTCGAGATGAGGGCTGGCCTGGATGCTTCCACCCCAGCACCACTGGCTGAGGTCACTATAAGCACCTTGCTATGTGAAAAATGCTACACAGGGAACAAGGTCACCAGACTCGGGGGTGGGGGGGATGTGCATGGAGACACCATCGGTGTCCCTTGGATGCGAAGTTCTGGAGATCTCTGGAACTCATCACCTGTCTTTCAGTTGATTGGAGTGCATACCTGAGCACCCCCCAGAGGACATTTAGGGTAAACCTTGCACTGGTGACACCTTTCTCAGAAGAGAGAAGATGAAGCTGAAAACTGCTCCATTGTTTTGCCAAAGATGTACAATGGGGAAGGGTCAAAAGCAAGGGGCTACCCCCTGCTCAGCACTCCCGTCTGGGTGACATTTCAAGACTGCCCCGGCAGCCAGGTCCCAGGAGGCTGTCTTTTCCTCTCCCCCTCTGGGGTTCAAGATCCTGGGAATCCCTCTCCACTGAACCCCACTCCCATGGCTGCCTCCCAGGGAGGGCCCCCTCCCCAGTTTCCCTAGAGAATGCAAGAGAACTTTCTAATGAGAAAAAGGAAACCTCCCCCCCACCTGTAAAGGCTACCTCACTGAGCCCACGCTGTGATTCAAAAGATCACGTCTGATACCAAAGATTCCCCCACCCCCAAGGGTTTGTGCTGGAAGCCAGGGTGTCCCCACTTTCACCCCATGGCTGTCCCCCACCCGAGAGAAAGAGAGAGAAAGAGAGAGAGAGAGAGAGAGAGAGAGAGAGAGAGAGAGAGAGAGAGAGAGAGACAGGAGGACAGCGAGGTCGGCGAGTGCCTTTTTATTGAACCAAAGATGTATGTAGAGTGTCCTCTGCCCTCAGTGATTTGCTGCCCTCCCATGGGAGCAGCTAGGATGGATGCTTCTAGAACCTTTGGGTGTGAGGCAGAGTGCTCAGAGTGAAAAGAGTCCCCTGTTCCCACACATCAAGTGACAGGTCTCCCCATACATAGCACACCCACACACCCATGCTGGCAGGTACGTGCATGCTCACACATGCACACACACATGGCTGGAGAGATGGCTCAGTGGTGAAGAGCACAGGCTTGTCTTGTTGAGGACCCAGTTTGGGTTCTTAGCACCCACTCACGACCACACATACATAACTCTAGTGCAGAGGACTCAGTGCCCTCCTGGGCCTTCCCAGGTACCCACACTCACATTTACACACTCATATATGATTAAAAATAAAATATTTTGTGTTTTGGCTTTTTGTTTTTCAAGACAGGGTTTCTCTGTGTAGCCCTGGCTGTCCTGGAACTCACTCTGTAGACCAGGCTGGCCTTGAACTCAGAAATCCACCTGCCTCTGCCTCCCAAGTGCTGGGATTAAAGGCGTGCGCCACCACCGCCCAGCTAAAAAAATAAATTTAAAACAGACACACACACACCCAAACACCCACACCCACTCACACAGGCGCGCACATACACACACGCATACACACACCACATATCAGGGCCCTCTCTAAGCCCAGATGGCTCTCCACCCTCCATCTGCTCCAGACACCTTCTGGTTCTTACCTACCAAAGATCTTTCCTACAAAGGGAACCCACAGTCCAGCACAATTCCTTCTAGCCTTTGACAATTCTCTCTGAAATACCTCAAAATATTTAATGTATAGTTTATGTGCTAAAAAAAAAACAAAAAACAAAACAAAAAAATCTTAGCTAGTTTTGGGATTATGTGACTTGAAGCTTTATACCGTTAAATTATAATTTTGCAAATAATGGCATGTTTATCTCTGACCGGTTCCATGGGAGATGCATCAGACGTCAGGGCAGCAAAGCCAGTGGTCCCTGGGAGGGCGAACAGGGCGACTGGTGGCCTTCATAGATTTCCTCTGTACAAGAGTCTCTTAGGAGAGAGAGGAAGACCCGTGTGACAGCTGCACCTTTCCTGGCTTGTTCTGTTTCCTCGTTTTATGGAGTCGTGTCTTCTAAGAGTATTTATGATTCTATGTGTTCTGTGTTCAAATGTAATTTAAGAAACAAAAGAAAAATGAAATCCAAAGAGACCATGGTGCTTGACTCGTGGCCTGGATACTCTGATGCCGGAACTGGAGTGGGTGGGTGCAGGGGTCATGCCCATGGCTGCACTTCAGGAGTTGGTTGGTCTGTCCTGTGGCTCAGTTTGTCCCCACCCTGACTACAGAACTGTGTCCAAGCAGGTGGCAAGGTTCTGGGTTAGAGAGAGGGTCCTGGAGCAAGCCAGACCTGAACACTGATGCTCGACTCCCCTCAGCCTTTCTGTGTGTTCAGCCTGGCTGGGGGCCACTGCCCCTGTTATTGTTGGATCTGGGTTACATGTGGGTGACCATCCACCAACATGGACTCCTTCCGCCACCGCCCCCCCAACCATGTAGATTTCATGTTAGCATTAATTTCCCAAGTATCTTCAAAACACACCCAGGAAATTCATGAGTGCTCCCCAACTTCCCCAGATACCAAGAGCCTTCCCAAGGCCCGCTCACCTCTCCTGGAACATCCTTAGGTTCACAAGTCATGGGGTATCTAGATTTTTCAGACACCTGGGGACCTTGGAGGACAGGGCTCTGTATCCCCTGAAGTGGAGAGGGCAGGCAGGTACAGGCCAGCCTGGGCTCTCTTGCACTTCCTGCCCCTTCTGTCCCGGGCCAGGTCTCAAGGATGCCACCAAGAGCTGGCTTCGAACAGCAGGCCCCCATAAGGTAGGACTTGGGTGGAGGCTAGATGGCCCCATCATCAGGACTGCACCCCAGAGTTCTGGGACGCATAAGCCTAGATGCTTTGTCTCATTCTCCCAAAATGGTTCAACCAAAGTTTTTCTGGGTGGGCTTTCCTCGGTGGTGTGTGTTGGTAGGTTATATCACTGAGAATGGCATGATTGAAGGCCTCTCGAGTATTTTCATTGAAAAACAGAGAACAGGGCTGTGTCTGGGATCATCTGAAGGCTCCAGACCCTACAGGAAGACTGAAGGGCACCCCTTCCCACACTAGCCCTCAGGGGACAGGCTTGAAAACCTAGGTGTGAAAAGTGAGACAAGCCGCCGCCAGGGTTAACCGCTGCTGTGCAGCCTTTTCTCTGTCTTCATAGTTTCCTTCAAAAACTTACTGCCCAGCCAGACAGTTTCATATATGTGGGGGAGGGGGGCCAACTGTGGATTGGTACAGATCTGGGAAAAACAAGACTCCGCCAACCAGATGGCAGCAAAGCCCCCAGGTAGGAGGAGGAGGAGGAGGAGTCTTTCCCGCTTACCCCATCCACTACAGAGCGCCACCACACTCCACCTTTCCCAAGGGTCAGGTCAGAGCCTGTCAGCCAAGCTGACTGTGAGTTGGACCACACTAGGTCCTGCTTCTAAGATGGCTCTACTCACTACTTCAACTGAGGGAGGCAGCCTGGAGGAAGGGGCGGGAGGGCACTGGGGTACGGCTTCAACCAAGGTTGGTATGGAGTGAAGCCAAAGGCTAGGCAGAGCCTGATCTCTCTCTTCTTTTTCTCAAAAACAATGACGCTCTGTGCACTTAGAAGAAAGGGGGAAAAAGGCCAACAAAATATCTTCCTGCAATTAAATGGCTTGACCAGTAGGGGTCAATGTTTTGATGTTTGTTTTTTGTTTGTTTTTTTAACCTTGGAAAAGAATGTTCCCTGGATTCTGCTCAAAGAGTTGGAGAAGGAGTGAGCCCAAAGAGCCCTGGGGCTAGGGGGACCCTGATTTATTAGAAAAAGGCAAGGATGTGCCCCTCCCTTGTCTCTGGGTGCTGTTTGCTGACTGGCTATGTCTGTTGCTTTAGGGCATAAAACACTTGAGCTGCGTGGAGGTCTGACTTGAAAAGGCACTGACATGCACTCCATGGGGGAGGGTGCTTGCTCCACGCTAGGGTCTGCCCACTCCCAGGTGACTGTTGCGTTGTTCTGGATGCCCGGGATCTCCCAGGACAGGCTTCTGGTTAACTGGAGGTGTGGCTGTGGTGCTCTGTGGGGACTTCCAGCTGGCTCCGCCTAGAAGAGGCTGAATCCCTCCAGAGAGGTGCCTTCCAGGATGAAGCCCGGACATCCAAACGCTCTGGCTGGCTTGCCAGAGTGTATTGTGAAGGCGCACTGTAGAAGACCTGATCCTCAGATGAGGACAACGGGATCTGCCCCGACGTGGCGCTTGTGGTGGTGGGTAGCTTCTTAGGCACAGAGGACTGGTTGTCTGTGTAAACAGCGGCCTGTTTCTCCCCGGTCTGGGAGCTAATGTTGGGGGGGACCTCTTCCTGGGACCCCTTTCCGAAGTGCTGACGTCTCTTCTTGGCCAGGATGGAGATTTTCCGCGGATTAAAAGCTGAATCTTTGTTTTGCGAGGGTACATCTTCTTCAGATGGGTTCGGGGACTCGTAGGCTGTGTCCCCATAACCGTCATCCGTGTGCGTTGGCCTGCGCAGGATGGTGCCCTGGGTAATGAGGTTTGCGTAGCCCTCACGGTGGGAGAAGGCATAGCTGGAGCGGCGGGCAGGGATCCCACGGCGAAGATGCCGCATGGCCGGCTCCTCCACTGCTTCTTCACTCCGGAACTCCTCTTCCTCCTACAGCATGCGGGAGACAACAGGAGACAGCAGGGCCTTAGGGTCACCTGCACTCCAGCGGGTGCCGCTCGGAGATTCCCAACCCTAGTCCAGCCAACTGGGGTCTGACCTGGAAGCAATTCTGGACCAACAGAGTCCTTCACTAGGGGCCCACAGGAGGGCTTGGTGGGTGGAGACATGCGCCTCCAGGCCTAGTTTCCTACCTTGGTGACCCACATAGTGGAAGGATTGAGCTGACTCCTAACAGTTGTTCTCTGACTTCCACAAATACCGAGGTTCCCCAGCCCACACTCACTGCATAAATTTAAAAAGACTCCCCACCTTGAGGAAGACTGGCAGGCGGTCAGTCTTTCCCTGACGCCTTTTCCTGTACTCTTTATCTCAAAAAAACAGAACAAAAAATTTTAAATGGGGCCATTAAATTTTACCGCATTAGGGCAGGAGGGGGTTAAGAGGAGCATCAGCTGACCTTCCAGAGAAACAGGGTCAATTCCCAACACCCACATGGCAGCTCACAACTGTCTCGAACTCCAGTTACAGTGAGGCTTTAATGTGCTTCCAACTTCCTATTTTGCCTAAACCATTCCAAAAGCTGGCCTTTTGCCTCCCTGGACTCTGAATGACAC
This sequence comes from Arvicanthis niloticus, assembly GCF_011762505.2. Taxonomy (NCBI): domain Eukaryota; kingdom Metazoa; phylum Chordata; class Mammalia; order Rodentia; family Muridae; genus Arvicanthis; species Arvicanthis niloticus. The sequence goes on along the minus strand of NC_133429.1, from coordinate 1,997,739 downwards.
AAGGAAGGCCCTAAGAGCCCTTAGACACAGTGCTCAGGGATTTGGGCCCCTGAGGAGGTTCCCAGCACACAGAGTCTGTGAAGGCTGGGGAGGGGTAGTGTAGTGGGGGCGTTCTCCAGCTCTCTCACCTTGGGGCGCTGTTTCAAGACAGTTCTATGGATCATGCGCAGAGCCAGCAGGGGCAGCGTGTTCAGGGCCACGTTGAGTGCGATCAACAGCAGGCTGGAGGGCTCACGCAGGGTATTGTAGTCAGCAACTGGGGCGAGGCAGACCACGGGGCGTGAATGCCGGCCTCCTTCCCCTCCCTTCAGCCAAAGGACAGCGCCCTGACAACTCCCTCCCTCCAGATGCCAATGGAAGCTCACACAGAAACGGGAAGGTCTTTGGCGAGGTCTTGTACATCCATAGGCTCTGAGTGAGGCTTGTCATGATTACATAAGAGCTGAGGCTGAGCACGATGGAGCCCACGAACAGGAGCGTCCAGTACTTTACGACAAGCATAACCTGAGTAGGGAGCCAGGGGTCAGCAGTGAGAAGCCGGAGGTGGGGTGCAGGGCCCCAGGGGTTTGGGAACTCGGGGAAATTGTCCAGGCCGAGGACATAAGTTCCAATCTCCAACACCCATACAGAAGCTGGGAGTAGGGCCGTGCATGCCTGAACCCCAGCACTGGGAGCAGGGGTACTTGAAGGATAAAAAGATCCTTGGGGCCGAGCAGTGGTGGCGCACACCTTTAATCCTAGCACTTGGGAGGCAGAGGCAGGCGGATTTCTGAGTTTGAGGCCAGCCTGGTCTACAGAATGAGTTCTAGGACATCCAGGGCTACACAGAGAAACCCTGTCTTGAAAAACCAAAAAAACAAAAACAAAACAAACAAAAAAAGATCCTTGGGGCTCACTGGGCAGTACAGCCTAAATAGTTATAACTTCAAAGGGAGAATCAGTCTCAAAAAAAAAAAAAAAAAAAAAAAAAACCACACACACACACAAAGTAGAGTCCTGGGGAGATGGCCCAGGGGGTAAAGTGTTTGCTGTGTAAGTCTGAGGACCTGAGTTCAAATCCTCAGCACCCTGGTAAAGCTGGTTTCTGTGTGTGACAGCAAACACCTGTCAACTAGCCATCTATGGCTAGATGAGAGGCAAAGACAGAAATCCTGAAAGCCTATGACCAGGTAGCCAGATCACATATGCAGCGGTAACATCTCCTCCCAGATTACAACACTCCATCCACAGGAAGCTCCTTAAGCAGGAAGGAAAAGAACAGGAAGAAGCTTCAGGAAGTCCCCAAAACCAACCAGTTTGCTGGGCCCCTCGATGCCAAAGTGAGCAATAGAAGCTGAGAGCCCCAAGCTGCCTGGAAGAGGTTTACAACAAAGGAGGCACCTGGAAAGGACACTCTCCAGCCTGTCACACTGCCTGCAGGCTGTGCAGTGTGCTCCAGGTTCCCAGCTTTGGAAGCCATCACCCATGCTGGGGAGGGCCTTGGGGACGCAGCTATCTCCAAGTCATCTCTGCACCTCTAAGTAACTCCAGTGAAACTCACTGGCTCACCATACTGGACCTTGGTGGTCCCCATCCTTGGTCTGCCGTGGGCTCCCTACCTGGGGTGACTGGTCATGTGTGCTGCATCTCTCCTGAAGTCTTGTCACACAATACCAGCAGCAAACAAGACCCTTCCTCAAGCAAAATTGACATCCTCCAACTTCCGTGGCACATGGTGGTGCGCAGACACACTATGCTGTGCATACCACAAACATGCTAAGAGCATTTCTGAGTCGGGCATGACGATATACACCTTTAATCCCAGCTGTGTGAAGGCATTATGCAGGCAGATCTCTGTAAGTTCGAGACCAGCCTGGTCTACAGAGCAAATTCCAGGACAGCCAGGGCTACAGAGAGACTCTGTCTCAAGAAAACAAAACAAAACGAAGCAAAGAGCACTGGCTGCTCTTGTAGAGGACCTGAGTTCAGGTTCCAGCACCCACATCAGTTGCCCCATAGGCACCTGTAACTCCTGCTCCAGGGAATCTGATGCCCTCTTCTGGCCTCTGTGGGTACTGCATACATGCATGTGTGTACACCCACATGGGTGCATACATGTGTGTGCACGTGTGCACACACACACACACACAAACACACACACACACACACACACACAGAGGAATTAAAATGAAACAAATCTTTTTTACGAGGCTAGAATAAAAAAAATAGTATCAGGCAGTGGCTTCTATGGTTTCTCAGAGTTCATGGCCCCGCCTACCTCCAGGGTGACCGACAGTAGGCCAGATATCGCCACCAATACCCCAAAGGACTGGTAGTCTTTGGAGACGCCAGTGTTGGACATGTCGTAGCTGACCAGAGTCGTTACAAAGAAGTTGATGAGGGATGTGACGGTGCCATGGGCGATGGCCTGCATGAAGATGCTGTAGTTGAACAATTCGTCTCTCTGGCCGGCCATGTACAGCTCGGGCATCTTTAGGCTCTTCTCTGCGGTCACATCCTGGACAGGAGGTGAAGACTTTTTGGGGAGTCTGGGCTTAGGGGCTGAAGAACCTCTCCAGGAGCTCAGGATGTGGTACCCTGTACTCAAACAAGACAACCCAACCTTCCTCCCCCACCCCATCCCCTGTACTCAAACAAGACAACCCAAACTTCCTCCCCCACTCCATCCCCTGTACTCAAACAATATAACCCAACCTTCCTCCCCAACTCCATCCCCTGTACTCAAACAAGATAACCCAACCTTCCTCCCCCACCCCATCCCCTGTACTCAAAGACAACCCAACCTTCCTCCCCCACCCCCACACAAAAATTAGATATGAGAGGAAATTGCCTTTGTTCCCAGTCCCATGATACAAAATGTCCCCTGTGGTCCTTTCCCACATTAATGCCCTCAGGCAGGCTTACTCTGGGTAGTTCTGGGTCATGCGTAGGAGGAACAGGACAGAGCCTTCCTTCCGGTAACCCCTCCACAGTACACAGAAGGCTGGAGAGATCTGATTCTCAGAGTGCAGGATTCTCTCCCACAGGAGAACCCCCTCCCACAGATGCCCCAGGACAGAGCTCTGGAGCAAGCAGACTACCTGCCGTGGGTAGGGACAGCACACAAGGCACTGCATCTGCTTACCTGCTCAAACAGACCAATATACAGGACTGGGAGCGTGGAGTACAGCAGGTTAAAGAGAGCCAGGAACCAGCCTTCATACAGGGGCTGCAAGAGTGGGGAGACCTCACCACGTTAGCCGGCCGCTGACACCCGGGACACCTGGGACAGGCTACAGCAGGGTGGGCGGACACTGGATGCTGGTACTTGGAAGTGTGTGGGGCTTCTGAGGCTCTACAGGCAGATGGGGAGAACGAGCCTCTAGCGTGTTCTAGAACCACATCGGGTATGATTCAGAGTCAAGGAGCTAGAAGAGACCTGGGGACAGCTCCTGATGCCAGACCTAACAGAGCTAAAATCACCTTTGGGAGGACAATGCAGGAGGATCTCCAGTTGGAGGCCAGCCTGGGCTATAGTTGGTGAGCACTCACCTGGCCTAGAAGAAGCCCTGGGTTCCACCCCCAGCGACTGGGCATGGTAGCTCCGAGGCTTTGAGCACAGTAGGCCAGCACTCCGCCGACTGAGCTACAGCCCCAGACACTCGTTTTGTAGTCCTGAAACAGTCTAATAACCTAGCTTTTTTGTTGCTGTTGTTTGGTTTTCAACACAGGGTTTCTCTGTGTAGCCCTGGCTGTCCTAGAGCTGGCTCTGCAGACGTGGCTGGCCTCAAACTCAAAGAGATCTGCCTGTTTCTGCCTCCCGAGTGCTGGGATTAAAGACCTTCGCCACCACACCTGATCTGCCCAGGTGGTCCAGGACTGGTGACAACCCTCCTGCCTCAGCTTCCCAAGTGTGGGGACGAAAGGCATGTAACAACACACCCAGCTTGAACTCCAGACTGCAGGCTGCTCCAGGTAGGCCTCACGCCCTCACACACCTGCGCAGAGAAGCCGTTGAACATGGAGAACCATATTTGAGTCATCATGCTGGCCACTGTCTTGTAGAAGAAGTAACGCAGGAACTTGCAGACTCGCATGTACGACCAGCGCCCATGCACAAGGAGCAGCCGCTGCAGGTAGCAGAACTGGGCCAGCACGTAGTCGCTGTTCTGAACTGCTTGCATGCCCTCCTGGCCAGCCAGCCCTATGCCAATGTCCGCAGCTGCAGGGGCCACAGCGCCTTGTCAGCCATGGGTACCCGAACCCCAGACTGACTGCCTCCACCCAGCCAAGACCCACCACCCACTCTTGATCATGTTCACGTCATTGGCTCCATCTCCGATGGCCAGCGTCACCACCTGCTGGTATTTCTTCACCAATGCAACCACAAGGGCCTTCTGTTTGGGTGTCACCCTGCAGCAGATGACAGCCTGGCATTTGGAGGCCAGGTCTACAAAGGCCCTCTCCCGCCGCGCCTCCGGACTCTCGCAGCTCTTGGAGGCGACTGACTGGAAAGGCCCCAGGTTCCTCCACATCTGGGAGATCCTCCGTGGCTGGAGGAAGTCTAACACGGACACTGCGGGCTCCTGGGGGGCCTCATCCACCACTGCATTCTGGACCAGGGCTCGGGGCTCCTTGCGCAAGGACAGGAGCAGCTGATCCTGGGTGTCAGGTGTGGGGGATGGGATGGGGAGAAGGGGCTTGGGTCACTAGGCCTGCATCTCTGTTCTTGGCATGACCCCATCCCAGGTTTCACCAACCGGCTGCTCCTTGCCCCCAGTGACACTCACCAAAAATTCTCCGTTGATAACCAAGGCCGTGTTGTGGTGGGCCATCATCTTGAACGCCCTCTGGTGTCCGTTTTCGTCCCAATAGTTCTCCAGTAAGTGACTGTAAGGAGATGGGAAGGGTTGCCATCGCCCCACCAAGGGGCGGTGTGAGGGCGTCAGGGAGGTCACCTGCTTACTTGATGTCCTTATCTTCCAGAATTCGCATGTTCTCCGACAGCAGCTTGCATGCAAAGCCGATGTTCACTGCTGTCTCTGCAAATCCAGCCAGGTTGCAGCTCAGCGCCAGTTCCCGGAGCCCAGCTCCCGCACCCAGAGGCCCCGCCCACCACAGAACCCTGGTCAGTCCCTTGCAGCCTTCTCCCCCACCCCCACCCCACCGTCTGCTGGCCAGCTGTAGTGACTGGTCCAGATTGGCCGTGTGTCATTATAGGGCTGGCCAACCAGAGGTGGCCCTGGGACTTAGGCTGCTGGGCCTGGAGAGCCTGAAGGGTCTGGGGACTGCGCAAAGGTACCCGGGGAGGTGGGATGAAGGCCGGGATCCTGAGGCCCACCACACTTTGAGCAAACATGAAAATGTCAAATTTATTTGAAAGTCAGAAGGAAAAAAATCAAAAAGAAAGCAAAACAAAACATAACCAAAAATTAAAACTTAAAAAATTGTCAAGGTGGGCGTGCCTATACATGGGCGCAAGGGAGCCCCAGGACATCCCTTCAACGTTGACCTTCAGGGTAGGTGCGTCTCCAAGGGTGTGAAGGGGTCCCCACCCGGTTGCGTGATGAAGCTCTCCCAGAGCTCGTGGTTTGCGCGTGGCACGCGTCCCACTCCTGGAGACAGTGCTAAGGGCCCCGTGGCAAACGGGTCAGCACCCCAGGTGCAGCACATAATCTGGGGCAGCAGAGCTGGGGACCCACCTGGCTTGTCCCCGGTCAGCACCCACATTTTAATGTTCCCCTTCTTGAGGCATTTGATGGTCTCAGGGACGCCATCTTGTAGTTTGTCTTCAATGGCCGTGGCTCCCAGCAGCTGAGGGAGACCAGCACAGGTTCAGGTACCAAGGCCCAGATGAAAGGAGCCCAGCCAGCCCGTCCCCAGAACTCCGTCCACCCACCTGCAGGTTCTGTTCCATCTTATTGTACACTTGGTGCAGGGCCTGTGCGCGGTTCTGCAGCAGGAGGGAGGCTTCCTGATGCTCTGGCTCCCATTCTTTGTAGGCATCCTCGGCCACATCTTTGTAGGCCAGGCACAGGGTGCGCAGGGTCTGCTCTGCAAAGGCCTGCAGCAGCCCCGACCATCAACCCCCGACCCTGTCCTCAGGGTCTCCCAGAGTCACAACGCCCTCACGCCTCTGGACCTCTGCCCTCTCTACTTCCAGTTCATGGTTTGACTTGAAAGCTGAGGCTAGCCTGGGCTCCTCCTCATTCTCCTGCCTCAGATCTCCAGTGTTGTAACTGCAGGGAATCTAAGGTCTCCCACCCCGTTCCAAGACTTGTTCTAACATTGCCATGGGGAGGAGACACCCAGAATCATTGAAGGCTCTCCCTCTTTGTCCCTCAGGGAGAGCTGAAACATGTTCAATCCTCCAGGCCAGGGGTCCAGGGAAAAGGAACCCACTGGCTTCTCGTGTTCCTCTATCTTGCTATGGCCCCAGGTGCCTTGGGCAATGGCTGTTGGCTTTTGGAGTGTGGTGGGTGGGAGGTCACAATTGTCACACAGGGTCTTTTTGGGACGGGCACCTCAGACAAGTTTGCGTTCCTCGCTAGACGTCAGTTTACCCACCTACTCCATGGAAGCCTGACCAATCTGATTGAACCCCTGGACTCTGGTCTTCATTCTGAAGGATCTGGATCCCCTATCCCCACAGCAAAGAAGGGCACCCAAGAACCCTCAGTAGAGCCCTTGGGCACACAGATGGCAGTCGACTAAGGCAAAGGCCGTTCCAAGTGGGAGAAGACCCCTGCAGGCGGGGCTTATGGCTGAGACTCAAGGAATGAAAGAAATGAGTGACAGCCTTCACATGCGCAGAGGGTCTGTGCTGAGCTCAGAAAAGACAGCAGTGGTGATTGCTGGGACAGGGAGGAGAGGCTGCAGCCAGCAGGAGAGGAACTCATACTCAACATTGAGGCAAACAGACCCTGCTTCATTCACACAGAAGAAATCAAAGAGGGTCTCAGAGCCTGGCCGTAGCTGGTGAGGGGCCAGGTGAAGGGGGCATTGGAAGTCAGAGCCCAACCCACCCTCCGGGTGTCCCTGTGTACAGCAGAAAGACACTGCAGACTGCACCTCTCAGCTTCTGTGTACAGTCAGGAGCAGAACAAGGGAGAACTTTTTGTGTGATGAACGACCCTGCCCAAATGTGTGTGGCTACCTCTGAGCGTCACACAAGCACACGCATGTGCACTCAAGCACATGCAGAGACACTCAAGCACACGGATGCACACGGATACACACACATGCACACGCACCAGCCTCCCCCAGCAGGACACTCACAGCCAAGACTTCCTCCGTGGTGGCCTCCATGATACCCTTCCTGTGAAGACGCTCCAAGATGACGGTGTCAGCACCCTTGGTGTAGAGGCAGATGGAGCCCTCGGGGTTTCTCACTGTGAAGAGGGGAGGGTAAGACTCTGATGTCTGCGTGCCCACTGCTGCAAAGCACAGGGTCATGGGAGGGGCTTAGGGCTCACCCAACACTGACATCCGTTTGCGAACGCTGTTGAAATCCATCATGGCCAGAACCTGGTAGACCCGCTCCTCCCCCAGCTCCACCAGGGTGATGGTGTCCTGGGTCCGAGACAGAAACACGTACCCAAAGTTCCGGGCAGCGGTGACCAGAGCCTCCTCATCAGGGGAGGCAGCCTGGTACAGTAGCTGGTCTAAAAGACAGAGAAAGGATGGGGCTGCATCTCTTCCCAACATCTTGCCCCTCTGATCCTAACTTCATCTCTGAGGCAATGGGAAGCCACAGACCCTAGGGACCAAAGGGGCTTAGGAAATGGGCTGACCAGCCTCTGGGCCCTGGAGGCTGTGTCAGGATAGGCAGCTTGCCTGACCACTCACTGTCTTTCTCCTGTACCATCACAGTGTGGCAGATGGCCAGCAGACGCCAGAACTCCTGTACTGGTCGGTCCTGCCGGCCACGCACCAGGGACTCGAGTTCCTTATTGTAGAATTGGAGTTTGCCGTCAGCATGTGGGTTCCAGGCGTATGGGTTCCGCTGGGAGACAACAGGGCACGGGGTCAGCCATCTGCCACCAACCCCATCCACACTCACCTTGCTCTAGCAGACAGGGCCCACAGAGCTCACCTTTCGGAGCGTCCCATGTTCATCATCTGAATCTGGGGAAAGAACCCTGCTTCAGGATTCAGCTTCCCCCAGGAGGCCACACCCCATGTTCAGGTTACCAGGGGACATGTAATATTATCAAGCTCATGTGCCATGGTCTGGTTCTTAGTCCAGACGTTGATCCTCCAGGGCAACCTCACTAGGAGGT
>NC_133429.1:1724478-1984478 GCF_011762505.2 Arvicanthis niloticus | reverse complement strand
CAGCTTCCTCCGAAAGGCTCCGAAATCAACCAGTAATGGCCTTGGGGTTTTCCCATGACTGTCCTTGTAATCCAGCCCCCATCCCTCCCTCCCTAGCCTCCTCCCTGTGGTTGAATCTTGGATGGAGGTTGCTGGGATGTTCCCGCCTCCGATGACATCTGTCTGTGAGCTCCCTCCAAGGACATCCGTGACCTGCACTGGCCTGCAGAGAGAAGATCTGCAGGGGGCAGGAAGGCGGCTGTTCTATCCAACTCCGTAGCCAGTGTTGGCTGCAACTTGTGAAGTCTGATGCGCAGGGAGCGTTTATTTTAGGAGTATTTAAGCATGCCACAGTATGGTGGAAACGTGTTCTGACAGCAGAGCATGCATTAAGCGCCTTGGGGAACAAGCAAGGCCTGCACTGAAAGTGTGTGGAGAACATAAAGATGAACTCTATACAGTGACCAAGGAAAGTGTTACAGTGCGGGTCTGGAGAAGGATCTGCGTGTTTTCTGGCCACACAGGACAAAGGTCAATAGTTGGTGAGCATGTCTGCTCCCAGCCTTCCAGACAGAGAACAGATACTGCATCCCTTCCCTGTGTGCTTAACACCCCAGCTTGCCCTGGCCCTTCTCTGTGCCTCCTACACCCCACCATGCAATGAACCCATGGCCTGGCTTAGCTCCCAGCACATAGTGTGTGCTCATTTAGGGCATCAGGCAGGAAGGAGGAAGCACCAGAGCAGGATGTGTGTGAGGGCTGCGCAGGTCAGCCCGTGCCTTCCATCAGCTTCCTGACCCGTGGGTCTCCTCAGAAGGACAGTGTTGCCTTTTGCTGAAAGGCTGGGTAGCCAACAAGTCAGGACCCCAAGAGATTGTCCATGCTGAAAATCCTGGGGTGTCTGGGTTCCAGGAAAAGTGCTGAACTCAGAGCCCCTGCCTGTCCTTTGCCTGACTGCCCCTGCCACGGGTCACGAGACAGGACCCTGTGCTCTCAGGACAGCAGAGGATCACAGCCGGCTGCCTTCCGCCAGAGCCAACCATCCTCAGATTTATCTTTTCTATATTTTGTTGATTTTTTTTTTTTTTACTTTTTTTTTTTTTGAGACAGAATTTCTCTATGTAGCCATGACTGCCCTGGACTCACTCTGCAATCCAGGCTGGACTCAAACTCACAGAGATCTGTCTGCCTCTGTTATCTGAGTGCTGGGCTAAGACATGTGTCTAGCCATTTTGTTGATTCTTAAAAAGAGCTTAAAATTCTAATTACATGTCTTATACAGGTGTGTACACATGTATGCCAGAGCCTGTGGAGCCAGCGTTACATCTCTCTAGCCCTCAAATCTGTGATCCTCCTGCCTCAGTTTCCTGAGTGCTAGAATCCTTGTAATCTAAGGAGAATTAGAAAAGCAGAGTTGAGGGCTGGAGAGATGGCTCAGCGGTTAAGAGCACTGGCTGCTCTTCTAGAGGTCATGAGTTCAATTCCCAGCACCCACATGGTGGCTCACAACCATCTGTAATTAGATTTGATGCCTTCTTCACAATAAATAAATAAATCTTTTAAAAAAATAAAGAAAGAAAAAAAGAAAAGCAGAGTTGTGAGAGCCAATGGGCCATGGTTTGAAATGATGCATCTGTGTCCATGGCGCTGAGAGTATATCGCCTTTGCAATGAGACAGGAGAATACCTGTGTCTGCCTGCCAGGCCACAGCAAACAGTAACTATACTGCATGTGTGCCTTTCTGTGATAAAAAAGGAATTGCGGGCATGCAGGGTGCTGGGCAGGGGTCCCTTTCCGTGGCTGGCACAGATGCCACAAGCTGGCACAGGCTCAGGGCTTACACTGAGCTGTGCAGGGCTCCACCCACTATCCAGCTGACCCCAGCAAACGGAGGTGTGGCACACACAGGGCCCCTCCATTCTCTTACCCTGGAAGGAAGCCATCTTCTTTGGGCTGGTAAGCTCATGGTGTGTGACTGTCAGGGCCTGCCTGAACTTCAAGTTGGTCTCCCTGGGAACAAGAGGGGCACAAAAGGCCATGAAAATGTAGCTATGGATGACACCCTGAGGTGAGAAGCCATGCTTCTTCCAGGCCCTTGACTACCTTTGCTGAGCAAACAGAGGGGGGCAAGGCCCAGAGAGCTAGGGGGTCTTGTCTGAAGCCACACAGCACATCTGGCAAAGGGTCAAGGCTAGGCCCTGGCCTTCTTCCTGGGTACAGACACACGGGCACCTTGCAGGTTCGGCTGGACCGTGGCTGTCTCTATAGCCACAGGGGACACAGGGCCCTTTGACACCCGAGCCCCCAGGGACAACAAGGCTCCTTACCCGTCGATGTCTGCGGTCTCCACGTAGCACAGACTACTGGGCTCTGTGCTAGCCAGCAGGAGCAGGTCAGCCTGGGGTGGGGGAGGAGGAGTCAGGATTGCTGGAGGACCCTCCCCCAGGGGTGCTCTCGGTTAGGAGGTGGGCTCACCGGGACAATGCTGTCTTTGCTGAGACACACCACGTCCCCCACACAGAGATTCTTCCATTTCTTCCGCAGGAAACTAGGGGGGAATGTGACATCATGGCATGGCGTCTCCCCCAAATGTGACATCATGGCATGGCGTCTCCCCCAAATGTGACATCATGGCATGGCATCTCCCCCAAATGTGATATCATGGCATGGCATCTCCCCCAAATGACCTGCCTGCCATTGACCTGCGCCACCTGGGCCTGCGGTGGCCACCTCAGACCACTGCATCTGCTGTACCATTGTCTTGCAGGGCTCCACTCGGCAGCTGCTGCCTCCCCTGACCTCCTTATGTCCCAGAGGGTTCCTGTCACCATGCAGTGCTCCCCAGAGTGCCGACCCATATCCCTCTTAGCCTTTCCTTGAGGGGCTGAAATCCATACTCTACAGAGCTGTCTGTCAGGTCCCCAGACTCTTGGTCCCCAGCCCAAAGCCAACCCCCAGCAAGGTAGACAGCGGGACCCTGGCTCAGACTGGGCTGGGATGTACTTAGTGTGGGCTGTGGTTAAGCATTGCGCCAACTTGATTTAGGAGGAACTTCAACTGCGTAGCTGACTCCATCAGACTGGCCTGGGCAAGCCTATGGGCCAGTTTCTTGATAAGTGATTGATGTGGGAGGATCCTGCCCACTGTGGGCGGGGCCAGTCCTAGGCACTTGGTCCTGAGCTGTATAAGAAAGCAAGCAGGGTTCCCCCACAGCCGCGGCTTCAGCTCTGGCTTTGATCCTGCCCCAACTTCTCTCACTGTAGACTGTAAACTGTGATCTGAGAAACCCTTTCCTCCCGAGTTGTTTTTGGTTATGGTGTTTATCTCAGCAACAGAAAGCAAACTAGAACAGTGTAGCGCCTACTAGCCAGCCAGAGGCCTTCCCGATGTCCCCAGTTGTCTGCCCCCATCCCCATGCTGATCGCCAGCCTCACCTCTTCCCCCTCAGGATCTGGCAAGGCCTGTTGTTGATGATCTTGTCGCTCCTGTGTCGACCCTGGACCGACAGAATGAAGACCCCTGGTCCCTGTCCCCTCTCTGCCAGGTCCCTGCCCAGGTTCCTGCCCTCAGAGCCCAGCCCACAGTGAGTGTGGAGGCCAGCCCCCCCCCACCTGGATGTCCCTGGGCTCATACTCTGTTCCCAGTGTGTGGTCTGTGGACAGTTCCCCCCACACACACCCTAGTCACCACTCACAATGTCATCCACCAGGTCACGGGCAGCCCGGATCATAAGCAGGCAGACCAGAGGTGCAAACAGCGTGAACCAGGGCAATGTGGAGATCTCGGGGATGCTCTGTGGGAACCAGATGTCACAAGCTCCACCCTCCCCTCCTTTTTCAGACCTGACCCATCTACTGTCACCTCCAGGCCACCACCTGGCTTTCCCAGACTGCCACTGCTAAGTCTTCTGTAGACTGAGGCCAGGGGAGGGGAGGCTGGCTCTCTCCCCTAAACACAATAGGGGCTCAGTACATGTTTTGTAGCTTGTTGAGTGGAGGCAGGACAGACATGAAGTGCCAGGCCAGTGGGGTACTCCTGAGAGACTGCTCAAGCCGGGGACAGAGGCACGCCAGTGGAAGGCACACCCCTCAGGCCAGGCATCAACCAGGTGCCAGGAACTGGCCCAGTGGAGGGTGCCCACTCCCAGTCCCCAGCCATATGGGTCCAAGCGAGTCCTGTAGAGCCCTAGGACTCAGGAAGGCCATGCCTTCTGGTCGGCAGCCAGCATTTACTGAGCACTTGCTGAATAAAGACTTAAGGCAGAGTTGGCCTTACAAAGGCACTCAGGGAGTGTGCCCAATAAAAACCTCTCTCAGGCTTTGGGCACATATGAAGCACCTCCTGCATGCCAGGTACTAGGCGGCTAGCACAGGAGGGGGAGGTGAGAGGGATTTTAGGAAACCCATCACAGAGACAAGAGCACAAGAGTCTTCAGTAAGAAGCTACCAGGGTGCTCTGGAGACCCACCCACCCACAATAGATGGTGGCTGCTGTGACCCCGAGGCCCGCCCCGCCTGTCCACTAACCCCGCCCACCCTTTAAGCCCCGCCCACCTGCAGGATGATGATGAAAAGGAAATAGAGATTGGACACTCGATGGAACTGCTCGTACAGGTTCAGAGGCAGGAAGGAGAAGAAGTTGTATTTGGCAGTGTGGATGGCGTTGCTCTAGAACAAGAACCATCAGTTGCCATGCAGTGCTGCCCCGGTGCAGGAGCCCCCCGAGCCGGCCCTGCCCACGGCACCACGAGGTGTCAATAAACATACACCAAGCCAATACTGAATGCCCTGCAAGCCAGCATTTACTGAACACCTGCTGCTTGATGGAGCGCCAGCGGAATGCAAGGCCACCAGCAGGCATTAATTGAGGTTCTACTTAGAGCAAAGTCATGGAGCTGAGTGAGACAGCAAGAGATTGTGGGTATGCCTGCCGGGAGTCCTGCACTGTCGGCCGCTATGCCTGCCGGGAGTCCTGCACTGTCAGCCACCGAAGTAGCTCACAAAGAGGGAAAGTTAAGAGACATGGTGAGAATAGACATCACTTCATGTTTAAGAATGGCAGCAACCCCTGGTAGCACAGGCCTGTCATCCCAGCACACAGGAGGCTAAGGCAGAAGGATCCCACCTGGGTGACAGAAGGAATTCAAGGTCATCCTGTATTTTAGTAAAATATGTGCTGGGGGCGTGACTAGGAGTTGTAGCCCCGCCTTCAATCCCCCCCAGTGAGGGACCTGGGGGCGTGGTCAGAGAATGGAGCCTCTCCTCGGCCTTCAGGAGGTCTTTGGGTAATTCCTTCCTATTTCTGCAAAACTAAACTGGGCCTGCTACAGGCCGCTGATACAGGCGCTAGGGAACTTGAGGCAGGAGAATAAGTGCAGTCAAAGTTACTTAGTGAGATCTCATTTCAAAAAATAACTCCGAGAACTCTCAGGGTGGCTCCCCCACCCCCTACCCCCAAAGTTGCCCCCCACCAACTGGGGTCAGGCGCAGGGCGGGTGCCCCGGAGAGCAACTGTGCCGGGGCAGGGGCAGGGGCAGCGGGCGGCTCACCTTGTACTTCTTCCGCCTCCAGCACAGGAAGCCCTTCTTCTTGAACTGCTTGTGGTAGGCTCTGTCATTGGCCTTCACCTCCCAGGTGAACTCTGCGGGTAGACAGCGGGAGGTTGGAGCTGCTGGGGCTCAACCAGGGACAGCTGCCAGAGCGTTGCCCTGGAGCCTGAGGGCTAATAGGCCCCAAGGGCCCCAGGTACAGTAGATGCCCATGTAAAGCCAGGAACCTGGTAAACACGAGGACTGGACAAGGACACACTGCTGGGCCCAACCGGTCCCAGCACCGGGCTGTGGGCGGGAGGTGCGGTGACAGGTAGGTTCAGAGTGCGTTACCCGCAAGCCACCTCCTCTCAGAGAACAGGGACCCAGTCTCTAGTGAGGGCTGAGGGGCACCCCTCTGTCACCCCACTCTCCATCCTGCCATACCGGTGACACAGGACCGCACCTGTGTCTTTATCCTCGAGGTCCTCGCCAAGTTGAACATCCTCCATGCTGGTGGGGCTGTGGAGTCGGGAGAAAGATCCTAAGTCACAATCGCCCTGGCTTCCTGGTCCTGGATGGTGTCTTGTCACCACTCTCAAGGACCTTGAGGTTTGCTCTCTAAAATACTGCCTCAAAAGCCAATCACAAGGGAGGCTGGAGCCGGAGTATGGATGACTTCAAGTTCCAGCCTGGTCTGGGTGAGCAGCAAGACCCTGTCTTGGAATAAAATAAAGGCTAGGGTATAGCTTAGAGGCGCTATCTATCTATCTATCTATCTGTCATCTGTCATCGATCTGTCACCATCTCTCACCTCTCACGTTCACCCCAGCACTGCTCTCCGGGCTTTCAGGGTCTAGCCATTACATTCCCCATCTATAGCTGGTAACCCGGGGTGAGGAATCCCACCTCTGAGATGCTGTAGCCTCCAGCCCCAGTGTGGAAGCTGTGGCCAGCCCCTCCAGTCTCCTCTGTGCCCCTCCTGTTCCACCAGCTCCTGCAAGACACACCTAGCACCCCACACATGCTCAGTCCATGTTTGCTGACTGACCTCATGGAGCTGAGGGGTTGTATACCTGACAGCTCACAGCTGTTCTATATGACGAGCATGGAGCCATGTTAAAATAGATCTGGTGTGTTGACACATGCCTTTAATCCCAGCACTTGGGACACCGCATCAGTGGATCACTGTGAGTTCAAGGCCATTCTGGCCTACATAGTAAAACCCTGTCTCAAAAAAAAAGAAAAAAAAAAAAAGAAAAGAAAAAAGAAAAAGAAAAGGAAGAGAAAAAGAAGGAAGAAACAAAACTGTGGTCTTGGTCTGGCTTCAAGACTGCTAAGTGTAGTGACAGGGTCTCACTCTGCTGCTCTTCTCTTGAACCCATGACTCTCCGGCCCCAGCCTGCTGGAGTAGCTAGGATGGCAGAGGCGTGCTGCCATTCCTGGCTGGGTCTGGTAACTTGAGATGACATTGTGCCTGGTGACACTGGTCTTCCCTGCCCCCCTCCCCTGGCATATATTCATCTCCTACCCCACTTACCCCACCTATCCTCCAGCTTGCCCATATTCCCCCCACTGTCCACAGCACCCCGCCCTTCCTGATAGGTGCCTTCCTCACCCTCCAAATCTCACTCTGTACTTCCCAGACCGGCCCGTGGGAATCATGCGCCTCCTGAGAGCTTTCTGAGCAGCTGGGGTGTCCCCCATCTCGCCTCCGGTCACCTCTCTTCTAGAGCTTTCACTGTCTTAATGTCTGCTGAACCCACATCTCCCCCAGGACAAGGCTTGTTGGTGTCTGAGTCAGGTATTTCCCCAGGGCATCTTGGGGCCCCTCCTCCTCCTGCCTCAGCATCAGCTCCTGGTCTTGGGCCTTTACCTGATTGTCACATGAGGAGAGCTTGATTCTAGGGGACACTCTAGTCTAGTGGTTCTCAACCTTCCTAATGTCCCTTTAATAAAGTTCCTCGTGTTGTGGGGACCCCAACCACAAAATTGGTTTTGTTGCTATTTCATAACTGTAATTCTGCTACTGTCGTGCGGCACCATGTAAATATCTGTTTTTTCAGATGCTCTTAGGTGGCCCTGTGAAAGGATTGTTCGACCCCCAGGTTGAGAACTGCTGCTGCAGTCAGTGTTCCTACACACTCGCCAGACACCCCCCTTAACAGTGCCCTCCAGCGGCCACGACGTGTGCACAGCCCCAGTGAACTGTCGTGTTGGTAAGCCATCATCTCGGTGTCTGGTTTTATGAACTTCAAGGGGGCACCATCTCCTGCTTCCTGTGCTGACACCCCAGGCCCGAGACCCCCAGAGCCCAGAGAGGTCACAGTGGCGCCCAGGGATGCACAGCTCGTGAGCATCGGTGCTCACCTGAGAGGGCCGGGCTTGGTGGGGCCTGGCTGCCTAGGGCGGACCGCCAGCGGCGTCCAGAGCCGCCGATGTTGTGGAGCTGTTAGCCTGGTGCCAACGGGTCTGAAACGGGCGGCGCGGGCTCGTGGGGCGGAGCATTGCGAAGGGGGCGGGGCCTACCAGAGCCTTAAGGTCTGCAGCTTAAGGGTGGGGAGAAGGGTGGGACCAGGCGACAGGGGCGGGGCCTGGAGAAGGTGGGGCCTAGTTGAATGGCACGGAGGGTAAGGGTAGACTCTAACGTTGTGAGCATGGCTAGTTTCTAGGGGTGTGGTCGGGTCTCGTGGGCGAGGCCGTGTCTTATGAGCTAGGCGAGGCGGTTCCTGGCATTGTGGGCGTGGCCAACCTTATGCTACTGGCCTTGCTTATGGGTGGAGCAAGAATGAATTGTGCCACGCATCATGGGCGGAGACCAGGCGTCCAAGGGAGTCTATGCCACGCCTCGTGGGTGGTATTACATCTCATGGGTGGAGCTATATCTTGTGGGCGGAGGCATGAGTTATAGGCCAGGAAGCAAGGAGGGGATTTGGGTACAGGTAGAAAGGACAGGGAAGCCTTGGGAAGAGGGCATGCAGAGCAGGCAGGGGTCTGGAGTCTCTGCGGGGGGGAGGCCGAGATAAGGCCAGATGTAGAACTGAGAAAAACGGTGAAGTCATGATCCAGGGAGGCAAAATGCAAAATGGTGGAAAGGTACCAGACCAGAGCGGCTGGGGTATCAGGGAGGGCCCGGAGAAGGTGGGTCAGTAGTCTGAGTTGCATTCTGCAGGACAGGATTAGCGGTTCTAGATCATCTGCCCTCAAGCTTGATATGCAAGGGAGGGCAGATGATCTAGAACCCCTAATCCTCCACTGTCCACCTCCCGAGTGCCTGACAGGCATGGGCCACGTGGAACCCAGCATCTCAGGCCAGCAGTCTCTCGCTGAGCTACGCATTTGAGGCAAAGGGTCTTCCAAGCACACGAAGTACGGTATAATCCAGACCCAGACTGACTACAAGTCAGACTGGACATTGCTGAAGCCCAGAGGTGCCTTGTGAGACTTTGAGTAGGAAGGTTGCACACTAGTGAGCACGTTTGAGCCAGGACCTGTATTCAGCTCCTGTGTTTATCTCCTGTGCTCAAGTGTCTTCTGGGGAAGGGAGCCCACAAGGCACCAGTGGCCATGTTGAAGACCTGTGTACAGTGGATGTACTATATAACATTAGCCAGGGGAGCTGGGCCTGGCCAGGGTACGCCTTGAAGAGCCTGTGAGGAGGCACGGATCTGAGCTGGGATCCCATCAGCCCACCCCGCCTTCTCACCACCCTCCCTCTAACCTAGCCCTCATTGCTCATGTCCACCTCCTGTCTCCCAGTGTATGCTGGTAGAAAATGAATGAATGAATCGGTGGCTGGGATAAGGAGGCACTCAGGACGGAGCCTCCACCATAAGAGCAAACTCTGAAAGGTTCCTGAACACTTACTCTTGAAGGCTTTGAGTATGACTGGGTTTGATCCCTGAAGCATGCTGAATAGCTACTCGGTTCACTCACTCAGCATTCAGTGACCATCTGATTAAATCTTTTAGATGGCCTTTTTTGGGGAGATCTCCTTCCCTGACTTATACTGAGGAGGGGAGTAATCACAATGGGGAGGGCTCCCCCAAGTGCACAGACATACACAGACCTGGGGTTTTCAGGGCAGTCAGAGCTAGCTAACAGAAAGGTCTCTGCTGGCTGGCCTTTGCCCTGGGGCAAACCCCCAGGGGACCTTGACATGACCTGGACAGGGTACAGGTAGAGACACACTAAAGCCCACAGCAGACCTGGGCTTTGTGAATACACTAGCACCATTTACTTATCTATTTGTTTATTTATTTTAAAACGTGTTTACAGAAGGTAGAAAAGGGGGACAAAGTGGTCAAGGGGACCCCCGAGGGTGGCAGCCTGGCTCAGCTCCCTTGGCCCCTTCAGCTCCCTGCATACCCACTATGTGGATAGCCCCTGCAAGCTGCTCTGGCCATGGGCTTGCAGCCCCTCCAAGTGGCTTGAGGGAGCATTTGAACTGGGTTCCCAAAGGACCCTGAGCATCACACCCAGGTTACCCTGCAAGGGTCTAAGTCCAGCCTAGTCGGGACCTGACGGCTCCAGGTCTACTCTACCCTACAGATAACTGCCAATCAAGCTGAGGTCACACTGGATGTGAGCGAAACAAAACTTGTTTCCTGACATGAGGACAGAGTGGCCTTGATGGACAGGCCCTTTTTCAGGACACCAGGTGGCAGGGGCTCCCAGTCTCCACCCTGGACCTTGTCTGAGTAACTGGGGCCCTAACAGGCAAAGCCAGTGAAGGAACACCACCAGCCTGCAAGGTACCCTCAGGGGAGGGCTGGCAGGCACAGCCTACCCAGTGCTTGGGGCTGTCTCACAAGGTTCCCACAGCTGGGTGGCATGGGCCCACACAGGAACACTTGGGGTGAAAATTGGTTTTGGCAAGGAAATAATTTCCATTGTTCTTGACCCTGGCCACCGGGACAGGGGCCACATGGGCATGTGTCAGGGTCCCGTCTGGCCCCCAAAGCAGCACACACTATGAAATCTAAAGTTCATACAAACATTTATTCTGTTCCTACTCAGAGGGAGGCAGCGGCCCTAGGATGACAGCCCAGAGGCCCTGGAAGGCTTCCAAGGGGCTGGCTTGGCTCTGAGGTTAGGGAGTCCTGATGGGCTGGGGTGAGCTCCGGAAGCTACCCCACAAGGCAGGGCAAACATCCAGGCCCATGGGACTGACCACATGGGGTTCAGCCCCTGGACCCCAGTGGCACCAGAGTCGAACCCCTCAGCTGAGGAGAAGGTGTGCAGGTCAGCAGGTTTAAATTAAAAATTAATAAAAATAACAGTATAAAGTAAAAAAAAGACAACCCCCGTCTCAAACCATGAGGGCTTGTCCTGTTGCCCGCGTTATATACAAAGGAGCAGAAGGCAGAGCCCACTGTCTGGAGCAGTGAGCTGGGGGTAGGGGTGGGGGCGCCTGACTGGGGCACAGAGGCTAGGCCAGCTCTGCCCTGGGCAGCAGCAGGCTCCAGGACTGGGGAAGGAGGTGGTGACACGTTGGATGGGTGTGGGGGCTGGGCTGAGGGTTGGTCTGAGCCCCGGCTCTGGGCCGCTCAGTGCAGACCTGCAGCGCGATCTGGGGGGCGGGGGGGAGGCGCATGGTCAGCTGTCATGTTTTATTACACAGTTTGAAAAGGGGCCGAGGACATCGGGGCTGAGGGATGGGGCCGAGGGCGGCCAGGGTTGGAAGAAGGGGATGGCGTGGTAATGTTGGGTGGAGTCATCGCTTGGTCTTGGCGTCTTCTCGGATCTTCCAGATGACAAGGTGCATACAGGCACTGGCATCCTCGCTGGAGCTGTGCCCATCCACTACAGGGCACACATGCTCAGCACCTTCCTGACCTCCCAGCCCCCCCCCCCCCCCCCCCCCCCCCGCCTGGCTCCTCACCATCCTCACCATTGTCTTGGATGATCTGTCTGAGGTAGTCAGCCATGAGGTTCCGCAGGGAGCGTTTGTAGGGCAGGCCCAGGCGGTGTGGGAACAGCACAGACGTGTCCACCACTGTGCCGTGGATGACCTTGAGAGCCAGCAGGTCGCTCTCCAGGCTGTGTCCAATGAGGATGGTGTCGGCACTGAACATGCTCAGCAGGACGGCCTGCACGTCCCGCAGAGTGATGCTCGTGTCCACAAGGTCGGCCTCGGTCACCCCTGAGAACCTGCAGAGGGCCGGATGCAAGAGGGGCGTCGGGCCGGGCAGGATGGCAACGAGGCTGGGGTCCCGCGGTAAGCCGGGACACACCTGGTGTTGTAGTCGACAACTTCATTGTCAGGCTTGACAAAGGTGTCATACACGACCTGCATGTCTGTGTCCACGACTGTGACTCGGGTCAGCTCCAGGCCATATGTAGTGTAGGACTGAGAACAGGAGAGGGGTGAGAACCAGATGCAGCCAGCTTCCTGAGCCCATCTCCCCTGTGCAGCTAGCCACAGCTGCTGCAGAGACCCTGTCAGGGACACCACAGGAGCCACAGGCTGGGAACTCAGAGACCCCTTCCCAAGAAGGCTGTGACCCCTCTCTCAGGACACTAGCCTGAGTGCAGACAGCAGTCTGAGCTGTGGTGGGTGCTGGCCATGGCCTTACACCTACCTCAGCTGCTCTCCTGCCAGTTCTCAGCTGGCTTCCCGTCCTCACTGTCCCAGGATATGCCCAGGTTCCTGGGATCCAGACTTACCATCTCACAGTCAAGGGCAAAGACCCCAGCGTGGGCGTCTTCAGGCAGCTCCTTCTGGAAGGTGCGCACAAAGCCCTCTAGGTTCTCCTTCCGGCCGTCCTGCACATGTTGCTGGGGAACAGGGGGACAGGAGTCAGCAGAGGGGCCAGCATGGCCATGCAGGACTCTCGAAGAGTCCTGTGCCCTGGCTAAGGCCTGGGAGCAGGTGCCTGTGTCAGCCAGGAAGAGCTGGCAGGGGCCACATGGGGTCTGAGCACAGGACTCAACTGTGTCCCTCAATGCCAGTGCAGTAACCAAGAGCAGGGAGTGGCACACAGCAGGACTTACCTTGGCGACCTGACAGCCCACAGAGCCGACAGCAGCCGAGCAGCACATGTACTGGGTCTCCCAGCCCCCAGCCACTGACGAGAGACAGCAGTCATGTTCAAGGCTCGCGGCAGGGGAGCTTGCCCACCCAGTCAGGGACAAGGACTCAGGGAAAGGATCTGGGCCACAGTGTCTCAAGCAGATGCAGGCCCAGGGAGGTCCCCACCCTCGGGGACACTGTAGGAGTGAGCCAAGCAGAGCCTATACTCTGGAAGGAACATCTGGATTGCAGAAGGCCAGGACTTCAGACAGGGGTGGGGTGAGATGGGCACAGGGCCCGCACGGCCAGCAGGACGCGCGTGGGCATGGCCCTTTGCAACAGCAGCCAAGCCTCACCTCGATTCCGCCGTAGCCGCCCCCAGTGGTAGTAACACTCCTCGGTGCGCACACAGCGGCCTGAGGAGGACACAAGGTACTCGGTGCCACAGCGGCAGCAGATTCTGCAGGAGGCTGTGTGTGAAGACAGATGAACAGGAAGAGAGGCCAAGTGGGTGAAAGGCTGGCAACCCAATTACCACCACCACCACCCCACCACCACATGACGAAGTATCTGCCTGTCGTAACAGCAGAGAGCTAACCACCCAGTCCTCCTGCCCGAGGCAATGCTGGAAGGATACTCACGGTCCTTGGGCTTCTTCTCCTCAGCTGTGAAGATGACTGCGCCCCCTGGGCGCTCTGGGTGGGGGAAGGGGTAGCCATTCTCCTTCAGCTGCTCCTGAGTGAGCAGGTATTCCCTGAGGCGGCTGTACAGGGCAGTCCCTGCAGGGGCACTGGGTGTCAGTGCTGACAGGAGAGGAGGGACACACACACACACACACACACACACACAGACACACACACACACAGGGCAGTCCCAGTGGGGACACTGGTTGTCAGTGCTGAACAGGACAGGACAGACAGACAAGGACAGAGAGAGCATGGATCAGCAGTCGCTAGCTCACCTTTTAGCTCCTCCACCCGCGGGCTGCTGGGGCGGCTCAGGGAGAAGCTGGTTTTAGCTGCCAATTTGCCCCCCAGTACAACCTCATGGGACACAACCCTGCGGCCACTCGCTTCTAGAGGAAGTACAGAAAAGCCAGGGTTGGCCAGCTGCGACCTCAGCCACACCCCACTGCATGGACACTCCCCACCTCAGCCTACAGAGTCCCAGCTGGGAAGGGGTCATGGGGACTCAGGGCAAGTCACCTGGGGCTCAGCAGCTCCCCCCACCCCAAGTTCTGCTTGGACAGACCAGGCCTGCTATCCCTGAGGGAAGGTGTGGGACAAGGGAGGGGATAGGGCGGGGACACGCTGCAGCTACAAAGCAGACGACTAATGGGTTCTGAGGTGAGGAGAAACTAATGGGGGCCAGGGGCCCCACAGACGAGCATGTCACTGTGGGGGCTGCTTAATGGGCCTCTCGAGAGGATGTAATGAAATGTCTTAACCCTCTCCCTCCTTCCGTAGCTTACTGTGCAGCGCTCGCTCAGCCACTCACTGTGAAGAGGCTGTGGGGCGCCATTAGTGGAGGAAGGTAGGGAAGGGGAGGGAGGAGGGAAGAGGGGGGAGGGAGGAGGGAAGAGGGAAGAGGCAGAGGGCACCTTAGGCAGCAGGCTGAGTGTGGGGACCCAGGGGCCATCCCTGCTGCTGAAGCCCATGTGCAGCCGCTTCTCGGCAATACCCTCTGCACACAGCTGCCCCAACTCACTGCTGAGGCTGGGCACGGTGCTGGGGACCAGGCCCCTTAGCTTCTTCAGAGTGTTCACGGCCACGTTCAGGTATATGTTCTTGCTGGGACTGCGGTCATATGCCACCTTCTCCTCGTTCAGGGCCTGGGTAAGACAGTGCTCAGCCTAAGGTCCTGGCAGAGCTGGCACCAGGAGCATGGGGCAGGAGGCTCAGGTGCACTGAGATGACAGTGGCCGGTGCAGGACCAGCCCAAGCCAGGCCCATGGCCTAGCCTGTCACTCACGTGGTACAGGCAGCCAGTGTGAACCAAGATGTCTAGAGGAGAGCCAGGAAGACACATAGGACTTCCCCAGCTGCAGCTCAAGGCCACCATGGCCAGGGCCTGTAGTGCTGCCCTGTGAAGCGAATGTGACTCCAGGGCCCACCTTCTCGATGGCCTCCTGGTTGGACGGACAGAACTTGAGACATTCCTCAATGAACAGGTTGAGATAGCGCTGGCGGACCACAGTGGGGACCTTGCCGCCAAATTCTTTTGGGATAACGGGCTTCTTTAGACTCTGGAGAAAAAGAGCAGGGTGTTAGGACACAGGGCCTCTGGGGAAGCCAGGACAGGGCTATCCAATGCATGAGCCCAGCTATGAATTCCAGAGGGAGGGGCTCGGGGCATGACAGGGGGTGGAGGCCCTGCCTGGAATCCCCCAGTGAAGAGGCTGGAGGCTGGCTTGGCTGTAAGCACCTTGTTTGTGTCAGCGCTGGTTCATTCTCAGTACTAGGAAACAGGACAGCACAGAATCCTACTGGGGACAGTATGAGCAGGGCAGGGCAGGGCAGGGCAGGGCTCATGGTCTCTCAGAATCCTGCAAGCAGGCCCGGGACAGGCAGGATTGCAGGGTACCTGGAGTGATGGGCTGTGGGCCATGCGCTTGGGGGTGACGGTGGTGGTTGTCTTAGATGCCATCCCTGATAATGTGCGTGTCTTCAGTGGCTGGCTGCCAGGTTCGGGGCCGTGGGACACCTGGCTGCTGCTGGCAGGGAGCGCCCTCTTGGCACCTGTGGGGGCTGGTGGGGGACAGGGGACGTGAGTGCAGGAGGACAGTAGGCCCATGACGGAGCTGCGGAGCACCAGGAAGCTGCGGTCGGTGAGTGTGAGCAGAACACGCATCTCGCAGCGCAGCGGGGGCCGGGGCGCCGGGCTCGGGGTGCGGAAGGACATGGGACTCAGCTGCTCTGGGGCAAGTCCATGGAGGTGGGGAAGGGCAATGCGGCTGCGGAGGCCGGCTCAGGCAACGCCACGGGCGGGGCAGTCTGGCGAATGGTGGGGCGTGGTTGGGGCCTCTGCCACATGTTCCAGCCCCCAACTCCGAGACATTGACGTCTGAGGGGTAGCCCTGGCTCCAGGGCACAGGACCAGAGGGCCTGGGATGGCCCGGCTTAGTCATTGTGACAGGCCACCTGCCTGTCCCTGTAATGAGGTCACAAACCACACAGTCTCCGCCCTAGCAGGAGGTGGCCAGGGCTGCTCCCTGCATGGACATCACAGCCCGTCGACACTGAAGGAGGAAGGACTAAGACTAGTGACTTCTGGCCCTAGTCAGGGTCACTCTCTGGAGAGGACTCAGGGGCCAGACCAGGCTGCGCCTGCCACCCTTCCTGGAACCAACCCACCAAGGCTGTATTTGTCAAAGAGAGATAGATCTCCAGTGCACTCTCAGCTCCACAGGGAGGAGAGGGTTCTCCGATGCTCTCCTAGCCCCACAGGGAGGGGCACATCTACATGAAGAACTGCCAGCCCTGGAAGCAGCCTAGACCAGGGGCACTGAAGCTGATCAAGGTGGGCGTCTGGGAGACAAGGAGAAACCCTGAACTGGAATAGCCCCCAAGCCCTGCTGCAGCTGGGGCCGCAGGCGTCCCCCAGGCTGTGTCCTAGCAGTCCAGGCAGGAACCATTGAGAGATGCAGCTGTGAGCTGTGGACATGAACAGGAACACAGAATCCGGGGCACTGCAGCCCTTGCTGGGCAGGGAGCAGCACAGGTCCAGAAGCTCTATATGATCTGGTCACAGGCCCTGGCTCTCTGAGCAGGACACTCTCAGGAGCTCTGCCTGGTAATGGGGCTGGCTGGGACCACCACTCAGAGCTGATAGGACCATCCCACCCCCAACCTTCAAGCTGCTGTCCACTCCAGGTAAGCCCAGGCAAGTCCTGCTGACGATCCCTGGGCTGGGAGGGACAGGAAGGCTGCTCAGGCCTTCTTGTTCCTACTCCACAGTCACCGAGGTCCTGGGAAGGTACTTGAAGTCAAGTACAACACAAGTTCTCAGAGTGCGGCACTTGCCAAGGCAAGGGGTCCAAGAAGGGGTGGGGCCAAGACTTACTGGCAGCCAGTCGGGGGTTGGGAACGTGAGCAATCCTCCTCTTTTCCCCTGGTGCTGAGATGTGCACAGAGGAAAGCCTCTCAGTTGGCCGCGGGGCAGCCTGTAGCCAACTAGCGGCGCCTCTCTGTGCCTGCTGCGCTCGCCGGTAGCACACCTCCTGAGCAGTTGGGGGCCTTGCAGGGGTAGCCACGGGGGTCCTCTTTGGGGCCTCTGCCTGAAAGAGCATAGGTCCTAGAGCTAGCTCTGAGTCCAGAGCACTCCAGACAAGAGGCCCTGGGCAGGGAGGGCTCCAAGATCCACGCTCCCCTGGCTTCCAGAACCTCTGCTCCCATTTTCCCACTGTTCAACAGTGTTCTCTGTGGGACCCATGGCCCGTCCACGCTCATGTCTCCTTGAAGATGAAGCTTTCCTTGGAGATTACATCTGGTGCCCCAAGCAGCAGGGATGTTTGTGGGGGCCTGCGCTTGCCATCACACCCTACACAGGCCCCTCCTAGCATCTCACTGTCTTTAGCCACAACTGAGGTAGCCTGGGCTCTGAGGCTGGACAGCCTACTCAACTCTAATACCCATGGAGATTCACCTCAGTCTTCCTCTTCCATACACTGTTCCTGTGCCCAGGTCAGGGGCAGTCTAGATGAGATGGCAAGCACTGGACACCAGCTTACCAAAGGCCAGCAGCAGGGGTCTTCCGCCAGACTGTGGTGGCAGGTCTCCTTCCTCCAAAGGCCCACCCTGTATCCCCATATCTGGGTCTTACCTCCTTTCCTGGCTTGCACAGGTGTGAGACCCTCCTCTTCTGCCCTGGGAACAGAGTGGTCAGGCTCGCATGCGCCTTCTCCTTGGGTGGCTGAAAACACACATGTACTCCTCACTCTGGTGCTTCTATGGGGCACGCCCCTGCTTTGCCACTAGACCTTAGACGGTCCTACCAGTGAGAGCCCTACCGAGGGTCAGCGCCCTGCGGCCCAAGGCCGGCCCCAGCACCTGCCTCCCAGGCCTTGTGGACAGGAGGACAAGTGGGCGTGTCCCTGCTGCTGCCCCCACACCCAGCCCAGAATGACGGCTCAGATACGGAATGCCAGTCAAGGGCATCCCGCAGGGCTGTTGCTGGAAGGAACTGGACAAGTCCATCTTTCTTTGTTCAGGGTGAGCTCCCTCTGGTGGCCAGCATGGGGACATTAGAAGGAGGTACACTCAGATGGGTCAAGGCTGGCCTGAGGAAAGAGCTTTGAGGGTAGAAAGGGAACAGGGGCCAGGTGAGGGGAAGAGGGGCAAGAAAGCCCAAGGAGCTGGGACAGGAGGTGGTGTGAGGCAGGCGTGGGGCGGGAGGGCCCCCCGGTACCCCTTTGCCGGTCAGTCTGAACGGTCAGTCGGACGCTGCCACGGGAAGCCGGCTGGGTGGGTAGGAAGCCAGCATCCTCTTTCTGGGCAGGGTGCAGGGGCAGCGGCGGCCACCGAGGCTCCTGAATTTTGAATGGAGTTAAGAGGCCTGTGCTGAAGGAGCGGCTTCTGCTTGGGTCACAGAGGCTGGAACCGGCTGGAGGTGACCGTGGGACCAGTATCCCCTCGCAGCGCCCTCACCTGCCGGGCCAGCCGGCCCTTGTCCTCTGTCTTCACACTGGTGGACTCGTTGAAGATGCGCAGGCACTCCTCCATAGGGTCCACATCGAAGTCTACCTCCTTCTCCAGGGCCGAGTAGTCCACACCCTCCTCTGCACACTGGCTGGCTCCCGAGGGTGAGGAGGAGGAGGAGGAGGAGGAGGAGGAGAATGGGGAGGGCGGTGCGGGGGACGAGGGCGGTGCGGCCTTGAGACGCTTGGGCACCTTTGTCTCACCCAGGCCCAGGCTGGAGTCGGAGTCTGACTCTGAGTCTGAGCTAAGGCTGGGCAGGGTCGGGGGCCACACCCGGGGCGCTCCTGCTCCCAGGCCTGAGTCCTCCTCCTCACTCTCATCCCCAAATAGTTCAGCATGGCTCAGGGCCCGTTTCTTGAGCTTAGGGGTGTCCTGGGGGGCTCCTTCGTCCAGGGAGCGGGCCTTGCGTTCCACCAACTTCCCCGATGGCATCTTCTTTGCACTGCCACCTTTCCAGGCCAGTGGTGCACGGGGACCGGGCCCAGAGTCCTGGGGCCCCATGCTGGAGGAGCAGCCCGGCCCCCCTTTCCCTGAGCTGGCTGAGACGGTGGCAGAAGATGGCTTTTTCTTGGTCCCTTCAGGCCCCTGGGCCTTGCCCCGGGGGCTACTGGCAGACAGCTTCCTCCGGTCTGCACACACCTTTTCCTTCCCTCGGGGCCTGGCTGGGTCCTTCTCTTTCTTTTTGTCTTTCTTGCCCTTGTGGCTGAGGCTGGCTGGGGCCCCACTTTTCTGGCTGAGGCTGGCTGGGGCCCCACTTTTCTGGCTGAGGCTGGCTGGGGCCCCACTTTTCTTCTTCTTGGCCTTGCCCTCCTTGGGGATCCCAGCATCTTGAGAGGCTCTAGCTGGGGAGCTGGGCTTGACCAAGGACACTGCATCTGGCGCCGTGGGAGGCTGCTCGAGGTCTTCCACATCACACTGTATAGCCATCTCCTTGGTGCCCCGAAGGCCAGCCTCCTCATGCTCTGTGCCCTCCTTGGAGACAGGCTTCCCAGGTGCTTTGCTTTCAGGGTCAGCCCCTGCCTCAGGGCTCCTAATGTCAGCCTTAGGGGGGCTGGCCACGTCATCTTCTGAGTCTGAGAACCGGGCCTCACAGCCACCAAAGGGGTCACAGGGCTTCTTGAGGGCAGGTGTGTATGGCTCAGCCCCCCTGGAGCCCCGTGGCCGCTTGGTGGCCCTGCCGAGGTGCCGGGCCGAGTAGTTGGACAGGGGGTCATACTCTAGATCTGTCGATGGTCTTGAGCTATCCACCACGTACTTGCCACCAGACACAGGGCGGCCACAGCGGCGCGGCTGGCCCACCGCCTTCGGGACGTACTCCAGGGCACCAGCAGCTCCTGCAGCTCTGCCCTGACCCCCGTCTGAAGGGACCAGTGAGTACTTGTGCCCTGGCTCAGCAGGGACAGCCAGTGGGGTGGGCTGGTAGGCAGCGTCCGGACTCAGCAGGCCACCTGGAGTGTAAGTTAGAGCCAATGAGAAGGCGTCACCGTCATCCATGCTTGTGGCAGGGCTGCAAGGTGCCAGGGCTGAAGCCCCAGCACTGTGCCCCCGCGCGGTCTCCAGGAGCTCCTGGTAGCGCCTCTGCTCCAGCTCCACCTCCCCGCGCACGGCCTCGATGGCCTGGTTGACCAGTTCCAGCTCCAGCATGCCGCCACCCTGACCCAGAGCGCCGTTCTCCGTCTGCACAGGAGGCTGAGGCAGCTCCGGGTTGTACGGGTCATAACCAAGCCCTGGAAGGAAAGAGAACACAGAACAGCCACTGAGCCGGTCTGCTAGAGATGTGCCAAGTAAGAGAGGCAGCCATTCAGAACCTACTGCACCATGACATTGTAACACCACTGGGCAGGATCCCCACCATGACACTGTAACACCGCTGGGCAGGATCCCCACCATGACACTGTAACACCGCTGGGCAGGATCCCCACCATGACACTGTAATACCGCTGGGCAGGATCCCCACCATGACACTGTAACACTGTTGGGCAGGATCCCCACCATGACACTGTAACACCGCTGGGCAGGATCCCCACCATGACACTGTAATACCGCTGGGCAGGATCCCCACCATGACACTGTAACACCGCTGGGCAGGATCCCCACCATGACACTGTAACACTGTTGGGCAGGATCCCCACCATGACACTGTAATACCGCTGGGCAGGATCCCCACCATGACACTGTAATACCGCTGGGCAGGATCCCCACCATGACACTGTAACACCGTTGGGCAGGATCCCCACCATGACACTGTAATACCGCTGGGCAGGATCCCCACCATGACACTGTAACACCGTTGGGCAGGATCCCCACCATGACACTGTAATACCGCTGGGCAGGATCCCCACCATGACACTGTAACACCGTTGGGCAGGATCCCCACCATGACACTGTAACACCGCTGGGCAGGATCCCCACCATGACACTGTAACACCGCTGGGCAGGATCCCCACCATGACACTGTAACACCGCTGGGCAGGATCCCCACCATGACACTGTAACACCGCTGGCTGGGATCACCCACTCTACTCCAGGGCCTGCCTGTGCAGAGGTGTGTGTGACTGGGGCTCAGTGGGTAGGGTACTGTTGGGGACACACACACACTTCATCCCCAGCACCACATGCACCAGTGTGGTGGCCATGCCCATCACCCCAGCTCTAGGAAAGGTACAGGCAGGAGGATCAGGAGTTAAAGGTGTACTTGGCTACATAACAAGTTCAAAGCTAGCCTGGGCAACATGAGATCCTATGTCAAAGGGGGTGCAAAAAGAGAGGTTCCCTGGAGGCCACTAAGGTGGACAGATTACCCATAGGGCCCAACAAGAATCAAACAGTGCAAGGCTCTGGACTGGCCTGCAACACCATCTCCAGTCAAGTGCACGCAGGTTAAACCAGCAGCCTTGGCAGGCTCAGGTTTGTGCTGTGTCGTTTTGACTGGCACAGGGTGTCTCTGCTTGAAAGGTTAGCTCAAACTCCAGGTCCAGTAGATCCTCCTGGCTCCACTTCCCTGAAGCTTAAATCATGAGCACACAGCAGCAAAGCCAGCCTTTTAAAAGAGTGGCTCTGGAGCAGTCACTCAGCCTTCCCCACCAAGCCAGTACCCTGCCCTCACATTCTGCTGGGGAGTGGTTCCAATGCTCTGTCTTATTTCGGCTCTCAAAAGCTTCACTTTCAGGCCTGAGGGTCCCCGCCCCAGCTGCCTTCTATTGATGGTAAAGAATTGCCATATAGCCAATGGGTGGGCAGGGAGACGGGGCGACTTTAGATTGCGTAGGCAGGGGACTGAGAAAGAGGGAAGAGGGGGAATCGCTGTGACTGCGGAAGAAGGATCAGGTCAGATCTAAGAGCTGCAGGAGAGAAACCACCCAACAATGTAGGTAGAAAGAGAACGTGGCCCAGAAGGTAACAGGGCAGCAAAGATAAAGTATAGATTTAGAAGTTGTTAACCACGGAACACTGGAGGGAAGTGTGTGGTAGCCACAGGGAGGTCGAGAAGTGCGTAGCCTTTGAGCTAGTCAAGGCATATCAAAGTGTGTAAGTGTGTGTGTGTGTGTGTGTGTGAGAGAGAGAGAGAGAGAGATATCTGAGAATCCAGAGAGCTCTTGGGCAGGTGCAGCACACACTCCATCTGCAAGGAGCCAAAGCGGTTTAACTAATTCACCACGAGCCAGCAGCTGAACCTCCTGTGTCTCACTTCTTCATGGAGGACCTGAAGGGGAGGGGCTGGAGACACTTCCTACCCCACACCAGGAAGCTTACAAACCTACAAGTCCAGTCCAGGTGATGTGACACCTCAGCCTCCATGGGTACCTGCACTACACCCACACAGACACAGTCACCTACAGAATTAAAAGGAAAAATCCTGCACACGAGGGGACAAATAGGGGAGCCCACTTCTCCTGAAAGTCAAGAGAAGGGAGCCTCTGCTGCCAAGAGAGAGGAGCTGGGACAGACTGCTCACACGGAGCCTCCCCAGGACGCACTGACCTATGAAAGGAATCGGTGACAGTTGGGAAACAGAACTTCTCTGGACCTCCCCTTTAGTTATTTGATGTAGGATCTCACTGTGGCACAGTCCTAGCCAGCATGGGTGGACAGCTGAGGGTGACCTTGAACTTCTGATCCTCCTGCCTCCACTTCCCAGGTGCTGGGGTGAGCCAGGGTGAGATTCTAGGCTTGACTGGGCTGGGTTCTTAAAGAGTAACATTCTAAGGGTTGGAGGCAGTGGGCCAGCCATGCAGGAGGCTGAGACAGGAGGGTCGGAAGTTCAGGGCCATAAAGGCTAACAAAACACACTCTCCAAAGAAACTTGCATAGCACAGCCAAAGCCCAGAAGCAGGGGAGGGGGAGAGGGATGAAGAGGGGAGAAAGGAGGGAAAACTTACAAACTACAGCATTCAGACACTGCTGAACTAACCATTGCACCCAGAGCCCACTGCAAACAATGCCCTGTATGAACACAGGACACTGGAGGGACAGATCCCCAAATGCGCCACACA
Organism: Arvicanthis niloticus; assembly: GCF_011762505.2. NCBI lineage: Eukaryota > Metazoa > Chordata > Mammalia > Rodentia > Muridae > Arvicanthis > Arvicanthis niloticus. The sequence goes on along the minus strand of NC_133429.1, from coordinate 1,961,768 downwards.
CACACACACACACACACACACACACACACACACACCCTGTTATTTGGAGAGTGGCTGTTTTGTTTACTGGAGGGTTTCCAAGGGGAGGTCAGACAGCTTGGAGCCGGTCCTCTCCTTCCAACACGTGGGTTCCAGGGACCCATCAGGCGGCTGTGGTTTGATAGCAAGCGCTAAGCCATCCAACAGGCCTTCTTGTTTGCTTGTTTCTTTGAGACAAGTCTTACTTTAGCTCAGGCTGTCTGAGAACTCGTGGCGATCCTCCTGCCTTAGCCTCTAAATGCTGAACTGACAGGAGTGAGCCGCCATGTCTGTCAAGTCCATGGACTCTGAGGATACATTTACCTGGTTCTGAAGCTTGGTTCTGGCTGTCTACAGCTCAAATACAGGCACAGGCCCTTGAAGTGATGACCTAAACTTGAGGGACCCACAGCTGAAGGTGTTTGGCAGTGCCCAATCCTCCTCCTGAGGTAGTTTCTGGGGACCTTGTGAAGGCTTGAAAGACTCCCCAGGGACTCAGGGCACATGCAGGGGAAGAGTATGTCACAAGTAACAGGGTAGCCAGAGAGGCTCTCAAGTCACCAGGGAGACGGGCCCCTGGAAGGGAGCTTGTTAACTGCAAGGGGAAGACATCCCACACTTGGTCACCATCATAAGGGCTGCAGTCCCAGACTCAAAACCAAGGGAGTGAGCAGCCAACAGCATTTATCTACTGCTAGACCACGGACTCACTGCTGCACACGAGCTGCCGTCACCAGGCCTTCCTCAGAACTGGGTGACGGACTGCAAGCTGAGAACCAGAATAACCCCAAGTTGCTGTTAAGTATTTTTTTTGTTTTGGAGACAGGGTTTCTCTGTGTAGCCCTGGCTGTCCTGGAACTCACTCTGTAGACCAGGCTGGCCTCGAACTCAGAGGCCAGCCTGCCTCTGCCTCCCAAGTGCTGGGATTAAAGGCACGCGCCACCACTGCCTGGCTGCTGTTAAGTATTTTGTCACACACACACACACACACACACACACACACACACACACACACACACACACACACACACACACCACACACCCCGCTAGGATTCATCCCAGGAGTGTTGTGCACACCTATTATACTAGAACTTGGGAGACTGGGCTTCACAATGAGACGGTGTCAAACAGTAAGGCAGAAGGACTGCAGAAGGAAGGCATAAGTCCTCCTGTGCAAACGCGGCTGCTCACAGTGCTCCCTGGGAGACGGGCTGGGCCACACAGATGACTGAGTGCGTGCAAAGGTTATCTTCATGAAAACCCTCCACCTACAGGGAAGGGTCCTGAGTCCCAGGTTAGGCAGTGACGGGTGGTCCATCCCTGCCCAGCTAGCCCTTCGGACAGAGCGCTGGACAGGGAACTGGGGTCCCCAGGCTGAAACAGGGCACCTGGCACAAGCTCAGCCTGCCTATGGGAGGAGTGACCCAGACAGACGAGGAGTTTTCTGGGTAATTCCTTCCACAGAGCTGTCTAGACCTCTGACAGGCCACCCTAGAGGCAGCAGGGTCTCGGGCACACACACTGAACCTCTCTCCTGACAACAGGAAGTCAGCCCCTGGGCAGCAACTGGCACCAAGGTTTCTGCTCAAGGCCAAAAGGCTGATAAAGACCAAAAGAGTGCTCAGGGCCCAGCCCAGTGAGGGCTCTGATAAGACAGAAGAATGTTCCTCAGACACCACAAGAGGAGGAAAGGAGGGAGTGGGCAGGGCAGGGGTGCTGGGGCGGAGGCTCTGGGAGGACCAGTCCACTCTGGGCTGTCTCAAATGGGTTCTGACAGGCACAGTCCTGAATGCCAGCCTCATAGTAGATGACCATGCAGCCCAAGGTCTCCACAGAGGACAGATTCGTCTCCTAGGCTGACCCTGTCCACCCTGCACTGGGATCCAGGCATTCCCCTCAGCTCAACACCACTGGATACATGAGGTCACCCAAGCAGGACCAAACACCGAGGTTACCTGCAGTGACTCATGCAGCGACAGCACACATCTGGTAGCAGGTCACCAGAGAGCTATAGGAAGCTACACACAAGTCTGAGACTCGGCCACAGCAGCGGGCGCGTGAGCCTAGGAAGTGCTGCTCAGCCTCGGTGTGTGCATACAGCAAGTCCTACCTTACCCTATGAGGACACCACTCGGCAATGAGCCCAGGACTCCTGTGTTCCCAGGTCATCGTCCACAGGCTTCCCTTTCCACAAAAGCAGCCCTGTAGGATGCTAAGGGCTTCGGGCAGGTGGAGGCGCTAAGCTGGATGTAAGAGGCCGGCCTCCTGTGTGACTAAGATGCTGGGCTCTGAGCAGGACAGGCATGGAGCCTCCATGAACATCCACTAGTCCAGAAGAGGAGCTGACAAACAGGTAAGGCAGATGGGGCCACATGCTAATACCATCTTGGAGCAAGGCTAGAGGTAGCCTTCCCTTCCCACGGGCCACAAGGGCTGTGATGTCTACTTTCCAGTCTAATAAAGAAATTCTCTAAGACCCGGCCTGCCTGGTCTTCCACTGGATCCCAAGGGAGATGGCCAGGGCCCCTCTGCCCCATCCTAGCCTGACCAGGAGAGAGCCAGTCAGGATGTCTCCCGGGCCCAAGCTGCTCCTCACCAGAGCTCAGGCTGGGGACTGAGAGACCTGCGTCTCCAGAGGAAGAGCATGACGGCCAGTGAACATAAACATGGTTCTTTTTCACTTGTCATGGAGGCTGGTGGGGTGACGTGAGGCTTTCAGAGGTCAAATGCAGCTCTACCCGCCCCCTCCACAGGACGATTTCTGTCAGAACTAAGGCAAAGTTCCCAACTAGGCTCTTGTCACCCACTCAGGTCTGGGACCTGTCCCAATGCCCACCTCCCACTCAATGGGCGGCTCCAGGACCTTGGCCTCACAAGCCCTCGGATGAACAGCTAACTGCAGCTGTAGGAGCCCTGGTAACAGGAAAACCAGAGTTGGGGAGCTCGGCCCCACCCTCCTCCACTACACAAGACAGTGTCCCAGACCAACTCGTGGAACTTTAGAGGCACCTAGACCTTTCTAGAAGGTTGGCTATCAAATCAGCATGTCAGCAGGGAGTCCTGTTGGCACCTTCCACTTACACAAAACTCATATTGGCCTTCAAAACCCAGTTTAGGGGCTGGAGAGATGGCTCAGCGGTTAAGAGCACTGACTGCTCTTCCTGAGGTCCTGAGTTCAATTCCCAGCAACCACATGGTGGCTCACAACCATCTGTAATGGGATCCGATGTCCTCTTCTGGTGTCTGAAGACAGGGACAGTGTTCTTATATAAATAAATCTTTAAAAAACAAACAAGCAAACCCAGTTTCGGGGCTGTCTGTCCTCGGCCCCCCAGCTACTATGCCAGGACAGCAGCTTGCCCATCTATCCCTCCCCCCAAGAGTCCCACAGGTGCATGCTGAGTCAAGAATGGCCAGAGAGACTCAGAGCCTCAGGTTTTTTTTTTTTTTTTTTTTTTTTTCCGGTTTTTTGAGACAGGGTTTCTCTGTGTAGTCCTGGCTGTCCTGGAACTCACTCTGTAGACCAGGCTGGCCTCAAACTCAGAAATCCTCCTGCCTCTGCCTCCCAAGTACTGGGATTAAAGGCGTGCACCACCACGGCCCGGCTGCCTCAGGGTCTATTTGCCCAGATCACTGCCACCCCAGAGTTTCTAGCAAAGGGAAGCCACCACCTACTCATAGCACTCAGAGTACTGTGGGGCAGAACTCCATCCTCAGGAGTGCGTGTTTGCAGAGAACACTGGAGCACCCGGGGACAAGCCACCCTCAAGAAGTGAAACATACCTTAACTCTCTCCCACAGGGCTCCTGACTGCCACAGGTACTCTTAAGACTGAGCAACCAGGGGTTGACTAGCTCCCCACACCTGAGGCCTTCCTAGCTATCTACCTGTCTTAGACAGGCTCAGCCCGATGCATCTCTGCACCTGCGGCTTCCTCCTCTGTGGGAAGGTGGCCTGGACAGGCTGTCAGCTGCAAACCCCTACTGCAGCTGCCCCTGTACTAGCAGTCACCTGAAATCCCAAGTCCCTTATATACACACGACACCAGGACAGACAAGCCCCAGAATCAGTCAAGAGGTGAGATAGACCCCTGGCTGAGTGTGCCACAGCCCAAATGGCCACAGTGAAGGCAGAGGAGCCATGGAGGGGGCAGACGTGAGGCAGAGGTAGGCTGGCACCAGGCACGTGTGGCAGCTGAACAGCTGAGTCAGCATCCTGAACCCTGTCTTGCTGATACAGGGGTGCCCATCTGCCTTTCAAGCCACCTTCCCCAGCAACAGTGGGTCAGTGGAACCCGCTGCTCACCACCAGCAAGGCAGCCAAGAAGTGCAGCCCTGATGCTCTCTCCGGGCAGAGCTGGTCCTGGAAGGGGTGGACAAGGAGAGCGTTCACCGTACACCTGACAGCACCAGTCCAAACAGGAAATCATGGTGTGTGTGCTACTGTCTGTTAGAGGGCAACCAGGGCCTTGCGCCTCACTGATCAGTGCACAGATATCTCCAGGCATACACAGGGCCAACTATCCCTGACAACCAGGCTGTGGGCTGCAGCGCCCCCTGCTGGCGTTTCATGGGAAAATGGGTCTTTCTCTGGGAAGGAGCCCAAAGTGGCAGGAGGCCCTCTGTCCCTAGGCTGTTCAGACTAGGAAAGCCAGTCCCAAAGCCCCTGTGTCCCCAAGCAGTGCACCAAGCCTGGTCTAACAGGTCAACAGGCAGTCACAGGTCTCATGTGGTGGCAGAGCTCGGTGGAAAGGGGCCAGCAGTGCCTGGCCTCTGACCCTCACTGGTCAAGCATGTACTTGGGCGGGACTCAGGACTCCAGAGACCCTACAGGCTCAGAAGGCACTTGGCCTTAGCCACAGTCACTGCCACTTTCTTGTCCCCTCTCTCTCTGCCCCAGGAACACTCTCCTCCTCTACTTGAGCAAAGCCTATTCCTTCTAAAAGCTCCATTGCCACTGCTCTGGACACCCCCTGGGCGCACACACTGTCACAGGGAACACCCCAGACTGGGTGTGTGTGGGACCACTGGCACTTCACTCCTGGCCGCCAGTCCAAACAGCACAGGTGCTGGGGGTCTCAGATGGAGGTTCCAGGGCCCTGAAGACAAGGTGGTCATTAACTCTCTGGCTCAGACACCCTAATTTCTCATTTCTGTTTCTCTTACTCCACCTCCCTTGGCAAGGACAGCAGCTGTGCTGGGGGCCCGGGCTCTGTGAGGGTCACTGTGCTGGGACCTCCATGTACACCGGCCAACAGGAATCTAGAGAGAAACCCAAGGCCCAGCCTTGCCACTCATGGGGGTTAGCACCCAGGAACCACCCACCCATGCTCATAGCTCCAACCTCCCTCACTGGCATGAGAAGCGGATATCCTTTGTCCCTTGGCCTGCCTCCCCTCCTCAGCAAGGCACCATGTACCCCAGCTGAGAAGAGGCAGCTAGCTTCCGCTTGCAGCTCTGAGCCACTGGAGGCCGGCCACAGGTGGATTTGCTTTACTGTGGGCATGAAGACCATGGAGGGCTACTCCAATATGCTCAAAGGCTGCCACCAAGGTTGAGCCACTTGGGCCTTATCCTAATCCATAGCATCCCAGGCCTCCTCAGAGGTGCACTTTCTGCTGTGGTGCACTGAGGAGAGGACAGCATTGTCCCCAGAGCAGGAAGGGCATTGCCTGAAGCCCAGGACACCAGGAGATGCCACAAGGAATGAAGCACCTTTCCCTGTCAGGCACACAGAGCAGCACCAGACCCCAAACATGATCTCCTGGGGAACCAAGTGAGTGACCAGCTGAGGCACAGGATAGCACAGGAAGAGGAAAGTGGGGGGAGACAAGGACCCAACGATGGTGAGACGGCACAGCTCACAACATGGCTTCCATCCCCAAATAGCACCGAGGAAGCAAACTTTTTTTTTTTTTTTTTTTTGGTTTTTCGAGACAGGGTTTCTCTGTGTAGCCCTGGCTGTCCTGGAACTCACTGTGTAGACAAGGCTGGCCTCAAACTCAGAAATCCGCCTGCCTCTGCCTCCCAAGTGCTGGGATTAAAGGCAACATCCTGGCTTTTAAAGTTTACTTTCGGGCTGGAGAGATAGCTCAGTGGTTAAGAGCACTGACTGCTCTTTCAGAGGTCCTCAGTTTAATTCCCAGCAACCATCTGCAATGCAGTCTGATGCCCTCTTCTGGTGTGTCTGAAGAGAGTAATGGTGAATACATAAAATGAAAAAAAAAAAAAAGAAAAGAAAAAGCTTTAAAAATCTTTTTGAGCCAGGCAGTGGTGGTGCACACCTTTAATCCCAGCACTTGGGAGGCAGAGGCAGGCGGATTTCTGAGTTCGAGGCCAGCCTGGTCTACACAGTGAGTTCCAGGACAGCCAGGGCTACACAGAGAAACCCTGCCTCGAAAAACAAAAAAAAAAAAAAAAAAAAAAAGCCAGGATGTCAGCTTAGTGGTGGGAGTGCACACCTTTGATCCTAGTGCTCTGGAGACAGAGGCAGGAGGATCTCTGTGAATTCAAGGCCGGCCTGGTCTACAGAGTGAGTCCAGGACAGTCAGGGCTACACAGAGATCCTGTCTCAAAAAACAAAACAAAACAAAATCCCACACAACAACAAAAGGGCGAGAGCCGGCTCAGGGGTTAAGACCACTGGCTGTTCTTCCCAAGGACTCAACTCCATCCCTGGCACCAATGGCTGAAGGCCTACAACAGCCTGGAAATCAAGGGGAGATTGAGGGGTCCAACGCAGTCCTCTGGCCTCTGTAAACACACCATGTCAGAAACGCACACACAGAGAGAGGCCTACATCTGGAGGAAACAACAGGAGACACTGCACGTCACCCAAGCTGCCCACTGCAGCCGGAGATATGGCCTATGCCAGGCCTCAGTGCCCACCCTGTCCCTGCGCTGCAATCTGCAAAGCTATGTATTTCCTTTTCCAAAGCCATCTCCCTAGCACCTGGGCTGGGTCCAACGCTGACCCCACACGACACTAGCAGCCAGATGACAACCCTAGCCACCAAGCAGGGAGCTGTTCAAAGGCCACTTGCAGGTGTCCTAAGCCAGTGTATGTGTAAAGATGGACTCAAAAACAAGAGAAGTGGCAGTTCATGCCTGGCCCTCAAACACTCAAGAGTGGGCAGAGGCAATATCACTTCTAGTTCAAGGCCAGCCTGGGCTACACAGTGAACCCATCTATCTACTGAAAATAATCAAATACAAAAAAAATAAATAAATCTTTATTTAAAAAAAAAAAGACAACAGCTTAAGGGAGAGTGGTATCTAAAATGAACCTGGGTGGCCGGGCGGTGGTGGCACACACCTTGAATCCCAGCACTTGGGAGGCAGAGGCAGGCGGATTTCTGAGTTCCAGGCCAGCCTGGTCTACAGAGTGAGTTCCAGGACAGCCAAGGCTACACAGAGAAACCCTGTCTCGAAAAACCAAAAATAAATAAATAAAAATAAAAAAATAAAACGAACCTGGGCCCTGGAGATGAAGTCAGTGGTGAAGCTCACGCACAGAGGTCTGCATCCCATCCCCAGTGCTTCATCAAAACAGCTGTGGAGACCATGCTCACCTGTCATGGCAACTGGAGGGCCACAGACTCAAGATCATCGTGGGTTACATAGACTTTGAGGCAAGCTTATAAACTACACGAGAGCTACCTGAAAAATGCACTACATATATATGTGTGTGCATGTGCACATGCGTGCATTGTGTGTGTAATTTAAAAAGGAGAACCACTCTAAGGAACAGAGATCACCAGAGAGGTCTGAATGGTACTCTATTCTCTAACCCGTCTCTTCAACCTTCTCCTCCTAACAACTACCTGTCTCCTTCTTAGAGAAGGCTACATACGTAACACAGGCTGGCCTTGAACTCAAGAGATTCAGCTGCCTCTGCCTCACAAAATGCTGGAATTAAAGGTGTGAACCACCATGCCTGGGTGCAATGCCACCTTTTAAAGGTTTCTTGTTGGTTTTTTTTTTTTTCATCCGTATGAGAGTTTGTCTGTGTGTGCGCATGCATTTGCACCATACATAGCTGGTGCCCAGAAGCCAGAATGCAACCGGTGCCCTGGAACTGGGGTTACAAAGCAGCCATGTGGATGCTGGGAATCCAACCCAGGGCCTCTGCTACAGTAGAAAGCATGCACCCCACCCCTCAGACAGGGGTCTTACTGTCTATGGATTTCTGGAGCAAGGCTTCATATATAGACCAGGCTAGACTCAAACTCAGAGGTCCACCTGGCTGTGCCTCCAGAGAACAGGGACTAAAAGTATGCACAAGCACGCCCAGCCACAAGCAGAAAGTGCTCTCAAATCTGAGCCATCTCTCTAGCCTCTACAATGTCTTCTTTAATGCAATGGAAATCCTCGGGGTTGGGTTAGGGTCATCCCAGAACCCAGTAGGTTGTAGCTTGAGGGTCCTGAGTCCCAAACTATCCTACAACAGCAAAAACAAACAAAAGACAAATAACATGACAAAATCTTAATTTCTCCCAATTTCTTTTCTCTAATACTATATACCTCCTACACACTGCCTGGTTCCTAAGACCTTCTTCAAAAATGCCATCAAACTAATCATTGCGACACGCTCCATGCGAAGCTGAAAGTCGACACCCGTCCTAGGCAAGGGGGTTTTCCACTCGACAAACAGCACGTGCCCCTATGGCCTTCTGCATCCAGCTACTGGAGACAGTGGGGGGCCTCGGCCCAGGAAACTGTTGTGACCATAAACAAGGTATGCCACCAGTGCCCGGAGACGGGAAGGAACGATATCTCGTTCGGAACAAGATGGAATGAGGACCGGAGGAGTTGCACCAAGTCCCCTAGCTTGGCGACTCGGTTGCACGGTCTCTCCCTCCGTCGTGTCGGTCTTTACGTCTTACTTAGTGACCAGAGAGATCTAGACACTTGCACAGCATTGCGATGGCAGCTAGGGGAGGGAGAGCAATCTGACCGTGTGTGGTCTGGCTGAGCAAGGGAAACAAGCAGCACGGGCGGGCTGGGGAACAGAGCGCGGTCCTACGGGCTTTACCTGCTGCGGGAGACGCTGTGCCGCCGCTACCGGGAGCGCCGGGACCCCGAGCTCCTCGGTGCCGGAAGTGGCAGTAAGGGCGCCGGCAAGGCCCCCCGGGAGCTCCCGCCCAGTATGGGCAGTCGATGGAGCGGAAGAAACCGGTAGAACGTAGCATGGTCCGTTCCGCAGCGGGGCCCCGGCCCGGAGATACCCGGGACCCCGGGACCCCTCTTCACACTCGCCCCGGAGGCTTCTGCTCGCGCTCTTCGGACCCCGCCGCCGCCGCCATCTTGTCCCGAGGCCCCCAGAGGCCCCCGGGATGCTGTCGCTAGGGACGCCGGGAAGGGCTGGCCGAAGTGTGCCTGCTTACAATGTTGGCTCCCGCGGAATTGTGGCAGATGAAAGACCCAAAGCTTAGGACAAGGGAAGCTTTAAAGAACGCGTAATTATATGCTTCTGGTTTCTGAGACGCTTTCAGCACCGGACTTTCGCGGGTACAGCCTCGCCATCTTGAGCCTCAGGCCCCTGAGAAGCCTAGGCTGTCCAGGGCGTGCCTTACTGAAAATGCACCAGGAGTCTCCGCTGTGTTTTCTGGGCACAGAGGAGACATTTCTTGCATTTCGCTACATAAGGTCTTCGTGCGCCCCCCGGAGGACAAGGGGAGTGTTACGGCCAAGTTTTGTTTTGTTTTGTTTGTTTGTTTTTGTTTTGTTTGATTTAGGATTTACTTTTTAATTCTATGTATGTGCAACATGAATGTTTCTGATTCTCGCTGAAGTCAGAAAAGGACTTCGGATCCCCAGAATTTGGAGCTACACGTGGTTGTGAAGGACCATGTGAGTACTGGGAATCGAACCCAAGTCTCCAGATGCAGGAAGTGCCCTTCACCACTGATCCAACTCTGTAGTCAGGGTCTTAATCTGTTGAGGTGCCTATCCTGAGAAACCCACGTCTCTCAGTTGACGCTCAAATATCCACCTAATCTTATGAGGGGCATCAGTGGAAGATTTTTTTTTTTTCCTTTTTCCCGTGCCTAGATACACTAGACAAGCGCTCTCCAACTGAGCTACACTCTGGAAACTTGATTTTTTGTTTTGTTTTGTTTTTTTGCTTTGTTCTAGGGTGTTTGAAGGGATGCGGGACTGTGCACCCACAGAGATTAGAGGAGCATTATAGATTTCTAGCCGTTTGTTGAGTCTTCCCTTTCCTTTCCTTTTGAGGCAGGCTACTTCACTGAAGTACCTCAGCTAGGCCGCTGGCTGGCAGGCAGACTTTCAGAATCCGCTTGCCTCCACCCCCAAGCCTAGGCTTGCATGCACCCGGTCATGCCCAGCTTTAAATGGGTGCTGGGGATTAGAATTCAGGTCCTGAGGCTTGTCCACAAGCTTTCTACTGCACTGGGTTCTCTCCCCAACCCTTTTCTGTTTTGCTTTTGATTGAGGTAAGGTCTCATGTAGCACAGACTGGATGGACTTGCCCATTATGCAGTGCTGAAAATGACCCGCCAAGCCTTGTGCATGCTAGCCAATCACTCCAGCCCCAGCTACCCCCTCAGAGCCCTCCTTTTGTTTGTTTGTTTGGATAGGGGCTGGCACTGTAGCCTAGACTGATCTCAGACTTGGAGCAGGTTTTCTAAATCCTAAAATCACAGGCCTGAGACACCATGGCTGCCTGCTTTTTACATTTTTAATCAATTAGTCTATTTGGTGCTTATCTATTTTAAAAGAGTCTCTTTCTGTGTTCCAGGCTCATTTTTTTTCTTTTTTTCTTTCTTTTCTTTTTTTTTTTTTTCTTTTTTTCTTTCTTTTTTTTGGGGGGAGGGGTGGGGGGGTCTAGACAGGGTTTCTCTGTGTAGCCCTGGCTGTCCTGGAACTCACTCTGTAGACCAGGCTGGCCTCAAACTCAGAAATCCGCCTGCCTCTGCCTCCCAAGTGCTGGGATTAAAGGCGTGCCAGGCTCATTTTCAAATCCATAAAATCCAGCTGCTTCAGCCTCCTGGATTCTGGGATTACAGCGTGAACCACCACACGTAAGGTTGGAAGGGTATCTACCATCAGTTAACACTTCTCACAGAGAGGTAACCTAGGTACATACATACTGGTGCATGACAAACATAGGAAGTGGGTCCTGAACATGTTGGAATATTACACAGCTTCAAAAGGCAGTTCTGGTGGTGCACTCCTGTAATCTCAGCACAGCGGGGACCCAGGCAGTAGGACTGACTCAAGCTTACTCTCAGTTACATAGAGAATTCAGGACCAGCCTGGGTTACCTGGAAACTAATATTTTAAAATAAATTTTTGTTTTTGTTTTTTGAGACACAGTTTCTCTGTGTGGCCCTAGATGTCCTGGAACTCACTCTGTAGACCAGGCTGGCCTCAAACTTACAAAGGTCTGCCTGCTTTTGCCTCTCGTGTGCCAGGACTAAAGGTCTGCCCCACCACCACCCAGCAATAAAGATATTTTTCAAAATCTCCAGATGCCCCACAGCATCCACTTCCCAGGAGGTTGTGAGAATGAGAGAAAGTAAGACAGCAGATGCTAGGGGCCGGGGCCGGGGCTGGGGCATGAAGCTTCAGTGTAGGGAGATGGCCAAGTTGCAGAAACCGATGCTGGGAGCCTTTTAGTGAAGCTTCATGGTGCCTGGCTATGCATGGAAATGAGATTTAAATGTATTTTCATATTCTGTGTGCATTTATAAAAAGATTGTAAACAAATGATTGAGTTGAGTGCTGACGGCAAGAGAGGTGGCCCAGATGTGGCTGTCTCTCAACAAAGTCCTTGAGCAAAGCCAGCCTGGGACAGTAGAGAGACTGCTTCTCATCCACGGCAGAAGAGCACAGGGAACCTTGGGATGTCCCAGACAGGTAGAGCTCTGTTGCATTTCTCTAGCTGGCGTTACTTCTCCATTCCATCACAGATAACTCAGCCTCTGCAAATATAGTTATCCTGATAATATATGTCTCATCTCCAACTAGAGGCCAAGACTAGAGGTCAAAAGCGGGTGTCTGACAGGACCCGGCGAGACAGCCTGCAGCCTATTTGTTCACTGAACCAGTGACTGCAAAAGATAGAAATTCTTTAAGCCTTCGGGATGTTGAATGATGGTGGCATTGGCAATGTTTTCCTTTTGTTTGGCCTGAACTCAGCCATCTTGCCTGGCCTCCTGAGTAGCTGAGATCACAAACCCCTAGGCCATTATGTTTGGTCTTTTGTTTGTTTGTTTTTTAACTGTAGGCTGGTGTGAACATTCTAAGTAATGAAAATGACTTTGAACTTCTGACCCTCCTGGCTTCCCGTCCCCAGCACTGCTAGGAATTGTGTATACTGTGCCCACCTGAGCCACATTTATGATGGGGGGGGGGCAATATAGCACCTCCAGAACAAGATGGCTTTGGTTTCTGTTTGTCTCTTTTGTTTTGTTTTGTTTTGTTTTAGGGAGAAGGTTGGAATCCAGGGCCTTGTGCAGGCCAGGCTGGCACTGACCACCCAGCCACACCCCAGACCCTCACTGGGGGCCTGTAAGGGTGGTGTTCTGCCACATTCTCGGCCCTTCACTAGGACTTTCTCAAAAGGATCTCTGAAATAAGCTCAGTAAGGGAAATTGGAGACCACAAAGCCTGGCCAATAGCTTTAGATGCGATAAAAGAAAAGCCAAGCGGTGGTGGCACACGCCTTGAATTCCAGCACTTGGGAGGCAGAGGCAGGCGGATTTCTGAGTTCGAGGCCAGCCTGGTCTACACAGTGAGTTCCAGGACAGCCAGGGCTACACAGAGAAACCCTGTCTCGAAAAACCAAAAAAAAAAAAAGAAGAAGAAGAAGAAGAAAAAAAAAAGAAAAAAAAAGAAAGAAAAAAGAAAACAGACACTTCCACCCAGGAACTTAAACACGCCTGTTCACACCAGCATCAATCACAGAAGCCAAATTTTCAGTTCAATTCACATCCGTACATGGATGAATGGGTGATGAACACAGGAATCCTGCTCAGTGCCCAGCCGAGGAACGGCTGTGACACATGACAGTATAGACTGGTCAATGCTCCCACTGCTGCGACCCTCATGTGGTGACCCCAGCCACTAAATTATTCCATTGCTACTTCAAAACAGAAACTTTGCTACTGTCATGAATCATAGTGTAAATCTGTTTGCCCATGGTCTTAGGCGACCCATGTGAAAGTGATGGACCCCCAAAGGAACCGAGACCACTGGTGTAGGAGCTGGAAAACACGCTCAATGAGAGCCAGACACAAAAGGCCAGAGGGGTAGGGAACTCCACAGAAAACATCCAGAATGTGGGGTGCAGACTTAAGAGGGGTGGCTGGGAAGGGGAGATGACAGATGAGATGGGGTAAGGGCTTATTTTGCCATAAAAGAATGTTCTGGAATTAGTCGATGGTGATAAAGCAGAAAAAAGCAGAGATGTAGCTGGGGCATCTAGTGGTGGGTGCTGGCCTAGAATCCCCCAGCAAGGGACTGGGGGTGTGGTCAGTGTAGAGCCCTGCCTAGGATCCCCAGTGAGGTGCGGGGGGCGTGGTCAGTGCTTGAGACCCTCTGTAGTATATGCAAAGTTCTGGATTCCATCCCCAGCACCATCTAAAGAGTTGAAGAATTTCTAGAGGCCGGGAGTGCTGGACAGCTAACCACACTGGTGGTGGAGGTGGAGCTGAGGGCCTCATGCATGGTAAACAAACTTTCACCATTCAACTGCACAGCACAAAACTACAGGACCACACTGTGAGAAGGCATGGGGAAGCCAGAGGCTTCATGGATACCTGTGCAGGATGGTATGCAATAGGAAATGATGAACAGCACAAAGGCTATGGGCTCGCTCCACCCAAGCGCTCCAGGAGGAGGAGCCAGTGTGGAATGCCTGCAGGTTGGAAGGCTACAACAGGGGAGGGGCCACCCTGAGCCAACATAGACTCGCAGTACTAGCGTTGGCCACTAGGTGGGGCACGGCACCTCCTCTGGCACAGCAGGTGCAATGGGGCGGCTCAGCTCCACCCCAACCCGGTTCCAGGTCCCAGAGCTAGGTAGACCTCTGGGATCTCATGTCTTTTTCTCAAACAGGGATTTAAGGTCTCATTGGTTCCTAAAAGCTCTCAGGCTCTTAAGCCCCCACTTACACCCCTTTTTCTGCACCAACCTAATTCCAAGACGGTATGCAGTAGGCATTCAACTCGTGCAGGATGGTAGGATAGCAAGGATGGCTTGCATGGTGGTGGCGGTCCTGAGGCACCTTTTGACTAAAGCTTGTTAGATCTTGCACTATGTGCAGCTCTAAGGGTCTGTCCCCACCCCCACCTCCCCTGCTGGCTCCAGAAGGGGGCGGGAAGCCGACGCCCCCGGGCACCCTGTCACCAAGCTCTGGTTGCTGGGTAACCGGGAGGGCGGGTGAGCTGCTGCGAGCCAGGCGCGTGGGTGACTGAGTTGTGCATGCTACTGCAGGCAGCCCCCTCCCAGGGCCTCAGAGAGTCCTAGCACAGCTGGAGTATATCAGCATATTGCCTCAGTTTCCCCAGGATGTAGCTGGGGACCTTGGGGGCCATGGGAGTCAATCAGACAGACTTGAGGGCAGGTTTTTAAAAAGGGCTTCTTTAATTAAATACATGGGTGAGAGGCCGGGCGGAATGGAGGAGAGGCGCCCCCTACAGAAAGAACAAATAAATCCCTTAGGACCCTTGTCCTGCCTGCCCTGCAGACATCACCCTTCAATGGTTAGACCCAAGTCTCAGTTATCAGTTAGAACCTGAAGTTGGGGGGGGGGGGAGAAGGGAGGACACCCCGAAAAAACTCTGGTTGCTTATGGAGTTAACTCACAAGGACCTCAGACCTTTCCCCTGTTTACAGGAAGGACAGGAGACCAGCAGGAGCTGGGATGAAGCAGGATACATCCAAAAGACACAAAAAGAATGGGGCCCCAGCCCCCCACCCACCCCGCAAACTAAGGCATCTCATTTCTGTGGCCAAAGAGAAGGGGCAAATGGAAGTCCCCGGGAGGGGAAGCTGGCCAGGCAGGACCCTTTGAGTCCAGCTCCAGAAGGCGACCTCCCTCCACACAGGCTCAGGTAAAAGTAGCATTACCCAAAGCCTTTCTCATTGCATGATGGAAGGTAACTTCCCACAGCCAACACAGGGCAGCTCAGCTGTGTCCATGTCCCTAAGCCCTTGGGGGGGGGGGAGGCAGTCCCTAATTGCCTTTCTAGAAAAGAAGTCCAGACTGCAGTAGGAGAGACCTTCCCCCACTCACACCCCTGAGGATGATGGCCACACAAGGGGACCCCACTAGAACATGGAACTCGAGCCTGAAAAAAATAGTCTATCCTGTGCAAAAAAACCCGAGCTACCCCAGAAGGCCCAGGAGCTGAACGCCCTGTTCCCAATCCTGGAGTCCAAGGCCACCCTCTGCAGACACCCTAGAGTGTGGAGCACATGACAGGCAGGTCAGAGGCCTGTATCCCTAGCCCGATGGCTGCAGGGGTCCTATAGATTGTCTGAGACGCAATGACACAAAGGCCAAACTAAGGGACCCTAACCCAGTGGGAGCAGGGAGGCTAAGCCCCAGGCACCAGACACCCACTGTCTCTCTCACACATATGCACACCCAGATGGGGGGGACAGGGCCCCCCCCATACCAGCAGTCAGAGAGGACAATAAATAATTCTTTCCCATCTGCTGAGCGCCACACCCAGAGTGTGTGGTGATGCTCTGAGGGGACCTCCACATGCCCCACCTGCACCCCACAGCCCTAAGTTCTCTGAAAACTGTGGCGCTTCTTGTACCCCTGGGGCTGGGGTGGGGGGCCCTTATTGAGGGCAGAACCTATGGACACCTGAGATTTGAGTACCCATGGAAGGGGGTCAGCCAGGCTGCACCCCCTCCATTTCCCTGAACTTCCGCCAATGGCTTTCAGTGGAGTGGGGACAGGTTGGGGCCCATGTGAAGCCCCAGTCACCTATGGCTCTGTGTACGTGTGTCCCAACCTGGAGGGGTGACTAGGGGGCTGAAGACAAGGGGTGGGACCGGATTTCATGCCCAGCACCACTCAGGAGGGAAAGCAGAGGGTGGCAGAAGGGGCAAGGAGAACCTGCCAACTGCCCATTTTGGGGTCCCCACAGAGAGGACAGAACAGTTAATCATGGCTATTTACAGACAGAATCTGAGGCCACCTCCCAGGCCCCTCAGGTGGCCCAAGTCCATTCCCAGTCCCCTTGCTACTTTCTTGAGGTGGGCTGGAACTCCACGACATAGGCTCTCCAGAGGACAGAAGTGTCTGTCCATTGATGGAAATCCCTGCTGAAGCCTGGCAAGCAGGCCACTCAGGGTGGATGGTCAGGGCTCTATAAGCCAGCAGGAGCTGGGCTGGGGACAGGGCTGGGTGTGGGGCTGCCAGCCAAGCTGCAAGGCAGCGAGTCGCTGGGTGAGACGCTGCGGGCACCAGGTCGTCGCAGTAGTTCTGGGCGGAAGCCAGGATGTCGCCGTGCGTGCTTGGTCAGATGGTCACTGCGGGTGAAGCGCTTGGTACACAGGGGACAGGGGAACCGCTTCTCGCCTGTGTGCGTCCGGTGGTGGCGGGCTAGCTCATCAGAACGGGCGAACTTCTTGTCACAGCCAGGCCAGTCGCAGGCAAAGGGCCGCTCACCTGGACAAGAAAAAGAGAGTGAGCAAGGGGCGGGGAAGGATTTCCTACAAAGCCCAAGGCTGCCATCCAGCTACAGAAGTGGCCCCAATCAACACTTCATGTCACCTTGCTTCCCTCTCCTCCACTAGAATGACAGGCATGGGCCACGGACCCACTGAGCTACACTTCCAGCCAGCCATTCCTACAGGTCTGGAGGTGGGGTCTTCCTAGCTGCTGCAGCTAAGCTACAACAGAAGGCAATCTTGGGCTGGGCGGTGGTGGCGCACGCCTTTAATCCCAGCACTTGGGAGGCAGAGGCAGGCGGATTTCTGAGTTCGAGGCCAGCCTGGTCTACTGAGTGAGTTCCAGGACAGCCAGGACTACACAGAGAAACCCTGTCTCGAAAAACCAAAAAAAAAAAGAAGGCAATCTTGCCTCCCAAGTGTTGGGCCACCATGGCCCTGACTAGCCTGTGTCTTTTTGGACACCACCCTGTCAACTTCTGCCAAACCTAACAGGCCCTCAGATCAGATGTCCCTGTCCCCAACAGTGTCCAAAATGGCTGCGGGGCACCAAAAGGAGGCGTTTCTCCAGGTCCTTCTGCAACACCCTGGGCCACCTGCAATTCTGAAAAATCAGGTCCAAGCTAGTTTCTGCCCATGGGTCTGAAGATGGGGTGCATCTTAGGCATCTCATACTCTGTAGAGGCAGGAAAGGTCAGGCTGCACGCCCAGGGGCGTGGCCTCAGGGGTCAGAGCCAGTCACGCAGCATTTGCTGCTGTGTTGGGGCGGGCCTACACTAGGCAACTTCCTCTACAGACCACTCCCACTTCCTACTGGTCTCGCCCAGGTCCCCCCAGCAACAGCCATGCCCAACCAAGCTCTCTGATCCCCAGGAGGCCCCTACACCAGGCCTCGTCTCATGGTTAAAATCTTCCCAGATGGATAGGTTCATCCAGGACCCCAGTGCCTCAGACCTGGTGTGGATGGCTCTAGGCTCCAGGTCTGGAAAGGACGGCCCAAAAGCCTGGTAGGATAGCGTGTGCAAGTAGTGTCAACCCGAAAGCCCATGTACAATTCTGCAGAGTCCAGAGGAGGCTGGAGGCAGAACCAGGCCACTAGTGACCCGAAGGCCTAAGCTCTGGGAAGCCACAGTGGAACTTGTACGAGGTCACCTCGTGTGGTCCCGAACTAATCCACTGGAGAGCAAGTACTCAAGGACTCTGTATCTCAGAAAATGGCCAAGGAGCCCTCCAGACAGAACTCATGGAAGTGAGGAGAGGAAGTGTAGAGGCATCCAGAAAGCGGAAGAGATACTACACAGAAGCCTGGTGTGACCTGGTGACATCTTTGCTCTAAAGAGCTCAGGGGATCCCAGGAGAGAGGAACTGAGGAAGGGGAGGGAAAGTGGACGAATCTGGGACTAGGAGGGGCATCAGCCATCACCGTCCAGGAAGTAAACAGAAGAAAATTATTTTCATTCGGGCCCCCTGCAAACCACACCCAAGGCCCCTCACCATGGAGGCACAGAATGCAGGAAACTGCCTCTGGGATACCCTTGTGCCGATTTTGTATGGCATCCAGGCAACACGAGGCCCCACAGGTTACGATTCTAGACAGCAAAGAAAGGGAAGAGGGGCCAGTGTACCCAGAAGGCTGCCCTTGTCATTTCCAAAGTGTTTCCTTAAATGATCCGAAAGACCGAGTCCAGTAAGAATGTTTGTCAGTGGGCCAAGAGCCCCAGAAAGTACTCCTCACCACAGCGCTCAAAGGGTTCATTCTAAAGGGGAGGATTGCTTGGTTATAGAGCTAGGGTCCTAGCTTTGGAACAAGACACTGGGTGACAGAACTGTGTCCATACAAGGGGGACATGCAATCCTGTCGCCATTTTGCAGACAGAGGACGAAGGGTGGGGGGAGGTAGGAGGAAAGGGGACAGCCTCTAGCAAGCAATCAGCTTACTTCCCCTTTTGGGGCCTCCCTGTGGGGCTGGTCCCCGCCTCTAGACCCCTAGTTCCACTTGTCAGGAGCAGGTTGCAGTGGAGGCGACTGCTGCCAGCACCAGCCCGCTGGGAATGCAGCTGCTGCTTGTAGCTCGGCGGTGGAAACCGGCAGAGACTTAGCAGCCCAATGGGCCTTGCTCAGGCCTTGCTCACGTGGTCCTAGCTCCCGCCAGGAGGGCGGGGGGTGGGGGGGGTGGGGGAGGAATGGCCCGGGCCAGGGTCGCCTTGCTGTGCTGGGAGCCTGCCAGTCCCCGCCCCACACTTGGGGGTTGGAGAGCGCACGTGTGCACACCGGTGGTGGTACGGCATGCTCACCAAACCCGCACCCCACCCCGCAACGTTGGGTGCACACTTGCCAAAAGCCTGGCCTGGATGTGCTACAGTACAGTACCACAATCTACCCAGAGGGGTAACTTGAGGGGAGGGGGTCCTGCAGGCGTCCCCTGTCTACACCACAGCTCCAGGAGACCTGACTTCGGGGAGGAAGAGGATTGGGTGGGTGGGGACCATACTGGAAGGATCCTGTGGGCGTGGCTGTGGACTTGACCCTCTGACTCAGGAAAGGCCAGGGTGAGCTGGGGACGACTCTACTCGGGAGCCTTGGGTACTTTGCAGCCTCTAACACAAGCAGGTTGTGCCATCCTGTAAACTTGCTCCAGGAGAGAGGCGGCCAGCAGAGGGGATCTGAAGGTGCAGTTTCCACCAGGCCACGCCTGACTCTACCTGGGTCTAAACTCCTCAGGGGGGAGGCCTGTTCTGGCGCTTAAGCTCAGCAGCTGTACAGGGCTTGCCAGACCTCCACCTTGGCTCCCTGGCTGCCCCACTACCACTTCCCTGATGGGCATCACCTCTGGCTCTGCTGGCCATCGCCCAGTATGACAGTTTTCCCGTCCCCAACGCCTAGCTGTGAGCTGAGACCAGGTGCTGAGTTCCTGAAACTTCGGAGCATTGAGTCTCACATGCAGCGGGTGCTTAATGCTCGCCTGTGGGAAAGTCTTACAGGCCTGGATGGAGGAGCATGGAGCAGGAAGGCAGCCTCAGAACCTGAGACTCCCCAAGCGGGGCCTCCTATCACCCTCTTACATAAAAGACAGACAGTGGACTCAGGAGTCTCCTACTGCCCGGCCCAGCTCCACCCTAATGGGAGGTAGATCTCCAGGACCCACATAGTAGAAGAGAACCAGCTTGTCAAACTGTCCCCTGACCTTTACATATGTACCACATGCCCATACACACAAGCACACAGTAAATAAAAATATCTTAAACCAGGTGGTGGCGCACGCCTTTAATCCCAGCACTCGGGTGGCAGAGGCAGGTGGATCTCTGAGTTGAAGCCAGCCTGGTCTACAGAGTGAGTTCCAAAATAGCCAGGATTGCAGAAAGAACCCCTGAGGCCAACCTGGTCTACATTTTAGGTCCCAAACTGTCTCAAATCAAAAGTTCATGAATTAGAGCCTGGCCCAGTCCCCCCTTCCCAGAGGGCAGGCTGCCTGATCACTGTCAGGAGCTCTTGAGAGGGGCAATAAGGGCAACATCCCCAGCACTTGGGAGGCAGAGGCAGGTGGATTTCTGAGTTCGAGGCCAGCCTGGTCTACAGAGGGAGTTCCAGGACAGCCAGGGCTACACAGAGAAACCCTGTCTCAAAAAACCAGGAAAAAAAAAAAAGGACAATGTCCCCATGGGACTTCCTAGGATGGACACCAGCCTACCCAGCCAAAGGGCTGCCAGTCCTCTGACTGGTATCATCTGCCAACTGCCAGCCCAACTCTGGCTGCTTTTATCAGAAGCCTAGGTGGGGTGTGGTTATAACCTCCAGCAATGTTGGGGGCCCCACCAGCCAGTCCCAGTCGCTGCATGCTGTGGGAAAGAGCTGAGTTGATAGGGTGGTGGCAGTCCCCAAAGGCCACCAGAACCCCACAGGGCTCCAAATCCCATCCCAGGCCTCAGTTTCCCCATCTGTCTCTCCTCCTGAAAACATCTTCAAAAAAATTAGAACCACTATTTGGACTGATCAGAACACTGGGGTGGAGATAGCCTTCTCTGCACCCCACTCCCTTCAGATATCACCCCTCCCTCACCTCCTCTCCTACCCTAATCTCTCCTCCATAAAGAGATTTCCTGATAAAGCCAAGCTGGCCTCTGAGACATCCCCACCCTTGAGATTAAAGGTGACACCAGTAGCCTTCAAAATCCCAGCCCTAGGGCCACCTTACAATTCCCTCTCCAGCTACACACTGTTCCCGGCCCCGCCCAGCTACACAGGCCTCAGCAAATCTGTCCCTCCCACCTTCCCACTTCATCATTAGTGCGGGACAGGATGCCCACAAAGGCCCTGCACTGTCCTGGTGACCACAGATACTAACATTTCTTCCAACCTACAGTTTTTGTTTTTACATTATTTTGTGTGTAGGAGCATACATCCCAGGTGCACGTGGAAGACAGTGACAATGGGTGGTCCCCTCCTCGGTGCTGGTCTCTGGAGGTGGATCTTTCTTGGCAGTCACCCTGACCCAATTGAGCCATCATTGCCCTGGCCCAGACACTAATGTTTCTCAGACTTAAGGAAACAGGCTTTTTGAATATCTAGAGATGACCCTGAAGCCCTCCAGGAGATCTGGGCAGTGTGGAAGCCCATGGCATGGGTCGAGTGGAGACCCTGCAGGGCCCAGGGCCTCTTACTGAGAAGAACCTGGTTCCAAAGGACTGAGACCCTGCCTGGATGAACATCCAGGCCTCTCCCAGGTCTGGGTTCTGTCTCAAGGGACCAGATCAAGGACCCCCACCCTCAGAGGCCCAGGGAAAGAGGATGCCAGAGATGGAGGGGGCTTGGCAAGCAGACCGGGAGCCAGCCTCTCCTCCCGCCCCCGCCCCAAGGCTAGATCTCTCGGTATCCATAGTAACCATGTCAACATCTCCCACAGTCTCTAAAGTCCTTCCCCAATCCAAGCAGGGGCTGTGGCAACTGGAGTGCAAGCTCTGTCTACTGCCGGTGGGCCTTTGCTGGGAGTGTCCTATAACCCCCACCCCAGCTCTCCTCTGCACACCCAAGTACAATGGGGTGGACATAATGGGGCTGCAAGGTGGCCCTTTACCCTGCACTATCTATGCCTCCATCGGAGAACTAAATGGATCCAGGCCCTAGTAAGGCATGAGTGGGTGGGTAGAGACAAGATTCTTTCTCCTACTCCACAGCCTTAGGGCTCTGAAAGGGATCAGATCTATCCCAGGTCCCACTGACCCAGAGATGTGTGTGACCACACAGGCTTCCTAACTCAGCAGTGTGCCACCTTCACTTGAGGGTGAAATAGCTGAATCCCCTCCAGAGAAGACACTGGGGAGTCAGCTGTGGCTCTTGCTTTAGCCCTGGGGAGAAAGCTGAAGGAGAATTTATTTACCTTGAGTTTCAAAGTTAGTCTAGGCTACAGAGTAAGAACAAGAACATGTCTCAAAAAATGAGGCCTGGTGGCCCAAGCCTTTAATCCCAGTACTGGAGAGGCCAATTTTATTTATTTATTTATTGGTTTTTTTCGAGACAGGGTTTCTCTGTGTTGCCCTGGCTATCCCTGAACTCACTCTGTAGACCAGGCTGGCCTCGAACTCAGAAATCTGCCTGCCTCTTGGAGAGGCCATTCTTGTCTACAGAGCAGGGTTGTCTGGACTACAGTCACATAAATTAACTAAATGGCAGGATGTAAGGTAAGTGGTCCCCACACATACCCAAAATGACATAAAGGTGCCCAGATCCAACATGAGTTTCCTGGTCCCACAAATGGCTGTCATAAGGAGAGTTTGGGGACACAGTATCCTGTCTCCCCTGGTGTGAAGCATGATTCAGGATCCAATGAAGAGTGGAACCCCACACCCCACCTCATGGAACTGCCTGCAGTCATCCCTAGACCCCAGACTTCAGCTCTCAGGCCTCAGTTTCTCTGGCATGCTAGGTCACCCCTCTGAGCTTAGGGGTGTCCTAGAAGGGGTGTGTGTGTTGGGGGGGTACTGGGTACCTCAAGGTCAGGGAACTAGGAAGACTGCTGGGTTGGAAGGGGTGGGGCATGTAGCTTCACACCTGAGTGATGGGCTCACAGGCTCTTATCACTGCATGGCCAAACTCACTGCTTGAGCCAAGACCCTGGACTCCAGTCTGTGGCAAAGAGAGACATCTTTCTCCATATTCATATTCTCTCTGTCTCTGTCTCTCTCACACACACACACACCACAGCCTTGCTATCTGTGCGGCCCCCTCAAATGTTCTGTAGAGAAAATGCGTATGAACAGATACTATGGAGCTGCCCATACATGTGGGCACCAACATGGGGGCAGCCTCTAGACCACGGGGGCTAAGGGCAACGACTCACAGACAGTGAGAGGAGGCACCATCTATGCCCACTTTCTGGCTCAGCAGAATCCAAGATGGCTCCTCTACTCCCTACCTGCCCTGAACATGCCTGGGGCCACCCACACATCTATGGAGGCTGTCCTGAACTCTCTCAGTGTGACCGTGACGGGAACCCCCAATCAAGCCCTCTTTGGGTGCCTTTTTGTCCACAGAGTCTCTAAGGGTAAAGGCAGCCTCTATCTTTTATGTAGACAGGAGATGGCAAACCAGAAGCTAGTGAATTAGCGTAACAGGCAGGTGACCCTATCCCAGGTAGGTCTCAGAACGTTGATTACACCACTGCTAAAGGGCAGGACTCTCAAATCCCAACACACATTCCCAGCTAACACGGACAGACCCTTGGAGCGCCCAGGACAGGGAACGGCCAGTACCTAGCAAAAGGTCTGAAGGGATTGGGCTCCCCAGAAACACTTGGCTCAATCTCGCTGCCCACCTTGACCAGACCCATCACAGGTGTGTAGAGTGGGCCAACACCGGAGGTGGGAGGAGAGCTGTGGTGCGGATTTCAATCCCATTGAAGGTTCAAGCCCCAACTCCAGGTCCGGGTCGTGGCCTCGCTCCACCACGTTCAAATAAATACACAGAATGGAGAGAAAAATGTCCCGGGCAGCCACCCCCTAGATACCACCTAACCGCTACGTTAGAGGCTTTGCCGCCCATCGGAGGGAATCCGAGCTGCTACCTCGAAGGCCGTAATACGGATCTACCAACCCCCTTCACAGATAAGAAAACTGAGGCTGGGGGAGGGCCGAGGAAGAACTACGGAACCGGATGTTCTGACCACTAAGCGCGAGACCATGAGAGCAGAAAAACAGGACAGGAACACCGAGCGAGACTCAGTTTCAGTAGGAACCTGAGAACTGCGATCGCGCGTGGTGGACCCACCATGCCGCGGTGGATCCCGAACAACCTGCAGTCGCGGGAGATTTGGCCACCGGGGCCGCCCTCTGCGCGCCGCCCGACCGCGTGGCCGCCACGCCTCCCCGCTCGCGCCCCACCCACCACGTCCCCGCCCTCCCGGCCGGCGGGCGGCTGAAGCCTGGGCGCGCCCCCTCCCCGCCCCCCACGCGCCACGCAGTTTCGGGGTTCCAAGTGAAGTGGGGGAATGGGGTCCCCGGGACCTCTTTAATGCACTCCCTGCATCCCACCGGCGCAAAAAAACGAGGGGCTTACCTGTGTGAGTCCGCAGGTGTGACTTGAGGTGCGAAGACTTGTAATAGGCTTTGGCGCAGCCAAGGAAGGGACAGCGGTGGCTCTTGGCTGCGCCGGGGGCGCGGCCCGAAGACGGAGACGAAGCGGCCGAGGAGGAGGAGACCGGCGAGGTGCCCCCCGCGGTGCTGGCTGCGGTGGCGACTACCGGCCCGCCTCTCAGATCGGCCAGGATGCTGGCGGCCAGCAGGTGGGGCGCAGCGGTGGCGCCTCCCGGCCCCGGAGCGGTGGCTGGCGGAGGCGGTGCCCCAGGGGTCCCCGGCGGCGTGGCCTCGCGGCGCGTGGCGCGCACATCCAGGCCGGCAGCGGGGCCCGCGCCCTCGGGGCCGGGTCGCCCGCGATGCACCACGGCTCCCGAGGAGATGGCCATGAGCACGTCGGCGGCGAAGTAATCCACACACGCCACGGCCGCCGACATGCCGGGCAAGGACGCGGAGGCACCGGATCGGCGGCGGGAGAGAAGCGGAGGCGGCGGGACCTACGCCCGTCCGGCCGGCAGCGGCTGCTGGAGTGCGGGAGGCGGAGGAGGGAAGGGAGGAGGAGGCCCCGGCGCGCCGCCGCCGCCCGCGCTCAGTCCCGCCCCGCCCCGCCTGACGCTCCCTGACGCACCGGAGCCCGCGGGGGCGGCCGTGGCCCGCCCCGCCCGGAGGACGCCCCCTCGGGGCTCAGTGGCCACGCCCTCTCCCCACTGTGGTTACGCCCCCTCCTGCCGCGCCCTCCGTCCTCCGGAGAGTCGCGCGCCACCGCGGATGGGCGGAGCTCACTCCGCTAGCAGCCGGTTCTCTCCCACTTCAACACCCTCGTGTACCAGTAGAGCACCCGGGGTCCCCTGTCTCCCTGGATTGTGACCTCTCCACGCAAGAACAAGCCAAACAGAGGGAAAACGTTCCCCCGGCCTGGCACGCACTACTCCCACCGGTGCCCTTCCCGGATCGCCACCTCCCAACCCGTTGAGAGTTACGCCCACCCCCGCGACACGCCCACACACCCCACCCCAGCCTCGGATGCCCCGCCTCCTACCAAGGGCGCGCCACGCCTCCTCCGGGTGCGCGCTCCATCCCCTTCCCGGCGCGCCCACCGTGCTGTGCCCGGTGCGCAGTCGCCGGGAACCCTCCCTTCTCCAACTTGTCCCTCCCCCCACACACACACATTCAGGCACTGGGACGCGCCCCAGTCCCTGGCGTGTGTGGAGGGAGCGGGGGGGGGGGTGCGATCTGCACGTGGCCAGGGTGGGGGTGCGGAAGCGCGCTGCCCCGCCCCCGGGCCACGTGCGCGACCCTCCCCCTCCTTCCTCGCTCTGGAGCGGAGCTATGACCCACCAGTGCTGACTCCCCATCTCTGGTCCCCAATGCCATTCTTGGCTTGGGGACAAAATATCCCGGAGGTGGAATTAGAGAACGTAGGTTACCCACTACCCTGCCTGGCTGATCGAGTCTAGAGTTCGTCTTTGCGCACCGGGATTCGGGAATCACTAGGCCTGTGGATAACCGGTATGGCAAAAGTGAGCAGAGCTGCAATAAAAGGGCCTGGCTCGGTCATCTATGCGAAGCTAGGGACACCGGAGTTCTGGGCGTTTCTTCCCTTCCTCGGCTGGGCCCTTGAGACTGGGGCAGGGAAACTGAGGCTGACTGATGGAGCGATTGGAAACTTCCACGGGTAATCCGCCAATTGTGAAATGACGGTTCCTTAAAAGCCCCAGGCCGTAGGCGCCCGTTGCGCGGAAGTAGGAGACCCGGCTCCCGCCTCTTCCTAACTCCCGCCGGGTTGCGGAGGCCTTGCAGTGACCCGCACAGCCTCCAGGGGGCGAAGCACCCCCGCCGACAGCAGTCTGTCGGCCCCAGCACCATCATGTTTATTCCCCACCAGAGGCTAAACGGAGGCAGAGGTCCCTACTCGAGGTGTCATCTCTACCTTTCCTGCACCCCAAGCTGACCTGGTCAGGTTCCAGCTCTCTGCTGTTGAGTTGGCCATGTTTCCCTAGGCCCCACTATACTTAGTGTTGACACCGTGTCCCTCAACGGCAGAGGTTGGATACTCTGGGGACCTCTGCACCAATCTGGCTGGACAGAAATGGACAGGCTACACAAGTCCTCGTTTTTCAGGAGGACACACCCACCCTTCTTCCCATTGCTTGTCCTCCAAAAGCCAGAACCATGTTGTCCTGGCCCAGCTCCTGTGGCTTTTTGAAGGGATCTGCCCCCCACCCCCACCCCCCGCCACCCATACACCTAAAGAGAGAAGCCATGTGCAGTTCTTTTTTGAGAACTGCAGTCAGGATAAATTGGCTCATGATGCCCCGCCTACTAACAGCCCTATAGTGGTAAGCAGGGTTGGTTGTACAACCACCAGGTGGTGCCACTTAGCGTGCCCCAACCATTCCGGGAGCTCATTTGAGTACTAAGGACTTAAGCCTGTGAGAGACATCTGAGCTAAGCCAGCCATTGCACGTAGCAGCCCCCCATGTGGGCGCTGACTTACCGTTCATGTACCCTCATTCCCCAAGCCCCAGCCACACGAAGGTCAGTCTGACACGATGTGGAGCCTGTTGCTGACCTGACTCGGGATGGACCTAATAAACAGTCGCCCCACCTTACAGATGGTACAGTCGAGGCTGGAACCCTGCTGAGGAATCTGGGGAAAAGCCCCAGCCTAAAGAGAAACTAGCAAGCCATTTTCTCCGTGATAGTAGGCCCTGGGGCTCAAGCACTTATCCTTGCTAGTCCCATGGGTAAGTTCTGTTTTGTTTTTTGTTTTAATTTTCAGACAGAATCTAGGGGTGGGGGTGGGGGAACAGGTCTGAGTTACTGTGACTAGCCAACATTTGGCTACATGAATTTCAGGTCTTTTTTGATGCAGCTGTGACTATCCTAGAATTTACTCTGTGGACCAGGCTGGCCTCAAACTCACAAGAGATCCACCTGCCTCTGCCTCCTAAGTGCTGGGATTAAAGGTGTGACCAACAAACCAGTCCCACAAAGGTGTGGGGACCCTGCTGAGAGCTCTGGGTTCCTAACTGAGGGGTGGGGCTAAGGTGCAGGGGCCTAAGAGAGCAGCTGGCAGGCACTCAGGTCAGAGAAATCAGATGCCCGAGGCCTGTCACTTCCCGGAGACTTAGTGTACCGGTTTTGACCTATGCCCTGGGGCCAGCCACAAACTTGGGTCGGGGAGACAGAGACTGTAGACCCATGTGGGTGAGGAAGGCTGACCCCAGTACTCCACAG
The DNA here is from genome assembly GCF_011762505.2 of Arvicanthis niloticus. Taxonomy (NCBI): domain Eukaryota; kingdom Metazoa; phylum Chordata; class Mammalia; order Rodentia; family Muridae; genus Arvicanthis; species Arvicanthis niloticus. The sequence continues at coordinate 1,934,287 of NC_133429.1, read as the reverse complement.
GCCAGCCAGACACCAGGGCTGCTTTTCTTGGGGAAAGTGACCTAAGATTTAGCTTGAACCCGGGCAGCATCCGACACAGCAGAAGGCTGGACCAGGCTACAAGGGGCCATGTTTTCTGTTTTTACTTTGGATTATCTGGGCGTGCACCCTGCACCTAGATTCCTAGCACTCTGAAGTGGAAGTGGGGGGATCATGACATTAAGATTATTCTTGGTAGCCGGGCGGTGGTGGCGCACGCCTTTAATCCCAGCACTTGGGAGGCAGAGGCAGGTGGATTTCTGAGTTCAAGGCCAGCCTGGTCTACAGAGTGAGTTCCAAGACAGCCAGGGCTACACAGGAAAAGCATATCTTGAAAAAGGAAAAAAGAGCCAGGCAGTGGTGGCCAATGCCTTTAATCCCAGCACTTGGGAGGCAGAGGCAGGAGGATTTCTGAGTTTGAGGCCAGCCTGGTCTACAGAGTGCCAGGACTACACAGAGAAACCCTGTCTCGAAAAACCAGAGAGAGAGAAAGAGAGAGAGAGAGAGAGAGAGAGAGAGAGAGAAAGTCTGAGTCAATCAGTGGATCAGTGGGCAGGTCAACCATGTACAATATCCAACCTGGCTGAGTCGAAGCTAAAGGCTGCAGTGTCCCCAGCATTGCTCACCCTGGTCCCTACTGTATGCATATTCAGGGTATGGGAGGTAGCTGTGCCATAAAACCTGGTCCAGGTCCGCGGACACAGTAGGTTCTGGAGAAATCTGAACCTTGGATCAATCATTGGCCCCTTGCTTTTGTTACCTACCCTCGGCTGGGTCCAGCTGTTGCTCACACTGACAGCCCTCAAGACAGGAAAGTCCTACCAGCCACAGGAGACAGATGAAAGGGCCTCAGACAGCCTCTGTAGCCGTTCAGAAAACGCAAAATGGTGCAAAGCCCATGAGAAGCCTGTGTCCCTGTTTGAGACAGGTGTGTCTGTGGCAAGCCTGATCCTGTCCCTCAAGTCTCTGGGTGCTGTGACATCCCTGGGCTACTAGGTCCCTTGGCTGAAGGTTAAGTCAGATGTGACCCCAGGACCTTGTGGCCATGAATTGGACTAGGAAACCAGTAAAAATAGGGCATGAAAGGGCGTCGGGAGAGCAGCCTGGCCACAGCCGTGCCAAGCAGCAGGGGAGGGGTACTTCCTGGAGTGGACCATGGCTTCTGATGAAGGACTGTGTGTGAAAAGGGGCCTAGGGGACGACTCTAAGGAGCAACTGTAGGACTAAAAGTCACAGACAACCCTAGCTGGGGTCACAACCCCACCCTCACCATATCCACTAGTGGGAAATGGTCAGGCAGAGACCACACATACAGCTACACCTGCATCACAGGGGCCACCTTGCAAGTGTGACTGAGCTGTGATAGGAAGGCCATGAGCACTCAGTCTCAGAGCAGCAAAGCCGAAGGAGCCACAGGGAGGTCACACCATCTCATCCTGGACTGAAGGTGATGGTGTCACTGTAAGTTTAGTCTGTAAATGAGAGAGGCCTGCATTCATTTCTTCTTGAGGTATTTGGGGGGTAAAGGGGGGTAATTTTGAGTTTTTTGTTTTGACACAGGGTTTCTCTGCTTAGCCCCAGCTGTCCTGGTACTCACTCTGTAGACCAGGCTGGCCTCAAACTCAGAGATCTGTCTGCCTCTGCCTCCCAAGTGCTGAGATTAAAGGCGTGTGCCAAGTATTTGTTGTTTGCTTTTATAGCCCCTCACTGGGGGATTCTGGGCGGGGTCCCACCCCTGACCACACCCCACCTCCTCACTCATACACACATAAAATAAGGTCTCTTTAAAAAAAAAGGTTTAACCTGCCGGTTCTGGTGGAAAAAGGAAAAAACCAGAAGTTTAACCTGTGGCCAGGTGGTGTTGGCGGCCCATGCTTTTACTCCCAGAGCTCAGGAGGCGGAGGCAGAGGCAGAGGCAGAAGGATCTCTGTGAGTTCAAGGCCAACCTGGTCTACAAGAGTGTGTTTCAAAATAGCCAGAGCTACAGAGAAACCCTGTGTTTAAAAACTAATAAACAAACCAACCGACCACGACCACAAAGTTGCCAAGGCATGATGGCACACACCTTTAATTTCTGTACACCAAAGGCAGAAGCAGAGATTGATGTGAATTCAAAGCCAGATTGGCCTGTAAGGAGAAACCTTGTTTCAGAAAACAGTTAAGAAGAGCTGGGCAGTGGTGGCGCAAGCCTTTAATCCCAGCACTTGGGAGGCAGAGGCAGGCGGATTTCTGAGTTCGAGGCCAGCCTGGTCTACAGAGTGAGTTCCAGGACAGCCAGGGCTACACAGAGAAACCCTGTCTTGAAAAACAACAACAACAAAAAGAAAACAAGAACCTAAATAAATAAATAAATAGTGTCTGTCATAGTTAGGGGGGTGGCTACTCTTGTGGATGATCCAAGTTCAGTTCCCAGTGCTCACCCATGTGGGGCAGCTCGTGCCCAGGGGACCTGAAACCCCTTCCTTGCCTTCCTATACACAGTCGTGGCTAAAGGCCGCGCACACAGTAAAACCTAAGTAGAGCGGGACACTGTGGTCAGACAACAGGGTGATTTTCTTGTTTTTATGTATCTCTGTGTGTGAATGTGCGTGTTCATGTGCATGTATGGGCAAGTGTCTGTGTGTGTGCCTGTGTTCAGGAGCCTTCAAAGTCCAGACACACTGGATCCCCTGGAGCTGGAGTGACAGGCAGTTATGAGCCACTTCATGTGGGTGCTGGGAACTGAGCTGAGTCCTCTGCCAAGAGCAGCAAGTGACTCGTGGCCATCTCATCTCTCCAGCCCCCAGCTTCCTTAATGTATGAAGTACTATAGCAAAGAACAGAAACTACTGGGTAGAAAAAGGCTGTGAAATAGACGATTTAAACATTCATCTTTATAACATCTGTCCAATTTTAAAATGGCTAGTAGCGACAGAGATGGCTATTACAAAACGCAATGGAAGCATTTAAAAAGTTGGCTATAGTGGGGCCAGCCGGAGCTCAGTGAGTAGACCCTGGCCTCCAGGCCTGATAACCAGAATTCAACCCCGCCCCCAGAGAACAGATGACTGACACTCGACCTCGGACCTCCCCACATATGTAGTAGCGCATGTGCCTTGCCCCAAATAAATGTGTTTGTTTTTATTTTTCCAGCCCAGGTTTCTCTGTGTAGCCCTGGCTGGCCTCACCTGTTTACTTTGTGCTTAACTTGCTGTGGTTACATGCTGGCTCACCGCTGTCACTCCAGCAGTGGTGAGGTTTGAGGCCTGAGCTACATTGTCTCAAAAAATAAAAAATTCAGGCTGTGGATGAGTGGGTAGAGTCCTCCCATTCACTGTGCCCCAAGTTCCACCCCAGCGGCCCCAGGTGTGGCATCATTCAGCCAAGTTCAGGATCAGAGCGAATTATAGAGCAAGACCCTGCCTCAGTAAACCGCAGGCCACTGCTGCAGTGCAGCGGTGCCCTCCCTCCCGTACAGGGAGCCCCGGGCTCCATCCCCAGCACCCAGGAAACCAGACTTTGTGGTCAGCAACAGCTGGGGTTGGGGAGAGGGTTAGGAGGTCAGAACACATCTTTTCTTCTCAGTATTCAAACAGTCTTGCTATTTTATCATGAGTTGTCCTGGCCCATACCATACCCCTACCCCCACCCCCACCCCCACCCCACGCACCGAAGGGCATCCTCGGTACTGAAAGCCCCCTCCACTATTATAGGATGAGTGGCTCAGAATGGGGCTTGCCCCTCCTTCCTGGATACATTCTGGGCGTGTGTACACCAAGTCACAGTGGAGACTCAGGCCTGGACAGCGGCATTTCAGGGGAATGTGTGGGAGCAGTAGGCAGCGATCAGGATAAGTGTGTGTGTGTGTGGGGGGGGGTGTTGGGGATAGGAAAACCTGCAGCAGGTGGTGGAAGAGCCAATCCAGGCAGTGCGACTACAGACAGGGATCTAATAAGGGCACGGAGCACCCTGTGCAGAGGCCCTGAGGCTAGAGAGGAGTAGACTCTGGGTTAGGAATGCCCCAATTTGGTGAAACTCGGGCTTGGGAGCCAGCTTCAGCACGAACTAGTGCTTGAAATCAAACCCACCAATTTTAGGGGCTGTAGAGATGGCTCAACAATTCAAAGTACTGGCTGTCCTCCCTTCCAAAGGATCTGGGTTCAATTGCCAGCACCCACATAGCACAGACATACATGCACTGAATCAACAATGTACATAAAATACATTTTAAAGTGACTATGTCACCTTTGTTCTTCTTCGGGGGCTATAGCCACACCCCCAAGTATTCCAGCTCCCCCAATGTACCACCCACTCTTAAAAGTGACTTTGATCCATCTTGAGTCAGCTCAGGGTGCCGATCTCCCCACACAGGGAACCTAGAGGAAACACGTGGCTCAACTCGAGTGAGCACACTACCCTAGATACACCCTGCAGTCCCGGGGAGGCCTCCTCAGCTCGCAGCTGGCACAGTGCAAGGCCTGGTCCTGGCTTTGGACCAGTGACCTTTGTTTCTGGAGTGGGAGCCCTGTGCGCTGCGGGGATGGGGCTCCTGCAGAGCAGGGTGCTGCCCTGCAGTCCTGGGTGCAGAACCTGGGTGGGACATCCTGAGGCTTTCCGTCACACTCCCCACACCCAGCTGGTCTCAGCGACCTCCCAGCCCTAGGAAGACTCACTAGAGCCATGAAGGAGCCAAGGCAACCAACCCTAAAATCTTAATCCTTTAATTAGTTTCCCTCTTTCCTTCTCTTTGCTTCCGCGAGGAGAGAAGAGGGACCTCTGTTGCCTGCACATGGCTCATGGCTCCTGGGGCGCCAGGCGGGGTCCTGAGCTCCGGGTCACATGCAGCCCCGGCAGGCGCAGGCGGCCCCGTGGACTGCTGAGGTCCCTGCGGCGTGGCGTGGCTAAGTGCGTTGGCTGGGCAGCTCCTGGGAGATGAAGCGGCGTAGGCGCTCCAGGTATTGACTGTACAGCTCGATGTCATTGTGCCCAGCGCCCTCCACCCACAGCGGCTCCACGGCCTTTGGGCAGCGCTCATACAGTGCCAGCCCGTGTGAGAAGTCGATCACCTCGTCCTCTGTGCCGTGGATGATGAGCACCGGTGATGTGATCTTCGACACCTTCTCGATGCTGAGGGAAAAGATGGTCAGGCTGGAGCTCCACCCTTTCTCAGGCCCCGCCCCTTCCCGGGCCCCGCCCCCATGCTCACTTAGGGAAAGCATCGAAGCAGTACGTCTTCTTGGTGTCAGGGAAGGCCACCCGCATGCCGGAGGTGAGAGGCGAGTGCAGGACCACAGCAGCACACTCGTAGCGTGACGCCAGATCCACTGTGGGCACAGTGCCAATGCTCTGGCCATACAGGATGATACTGTCTGGGCTGATTCCGTACCTGACCGACAGCAGCAGAGTCAGCCAGTTGGCCTGGAGATGGGCAACTCAGTCCCTCCCACGGGGTGAGGGAAAGGGTGATAGTGCCTGATTGACCTAAGGTTCCTGACCAAAAGTTCCTGTTCCCTTCTGACCCGGAGAGGAGGCGGGCTATCTCTTCTCGGTGCTGCCTCCCCAGCAGTGTGGGTCTCTGAGAATTTAGGAAAACGTGTCCCATGATGCTCGGCCCAGTTTAAGGTCCCCAGAGTCCTTCCTGCCCAATTAGAAGCTTGCACAACACAGAAGATGTGGCAGCCAATTCATTCCGTTCTCCCCTCCTGCGGTGTGGCCACTCACCTGGCTGAGCTGCCTAGTGCTGTCCTGCCATAGTCCCCACTGTCTGTCTCAGACAAGCCTCCACAGGACCCTCCCCCAGCCCAGGCAGGAGGTGGACCACCTTGGGGCAACCCACACTATGCCTGTGTACTAACCAAGATCGACCAGCTCTGCCTGCTCAACACAATCCATAGCTCAAGCCTAAGTTCCTCCTACGGGGTGTGGGGGGGGGGACACCCCTTCAGAAGAGTCGCCCCCACCTTCGCAGTCAGTGCTGTAGTAGGAATATGGACAGAGCTCAGAGCACACAGCAGTGGCTCTCCAGGCTGCCGGACAGTGTGAGCAAGGGGCAGGCCCAGGCAGGGTACAGGCTCCTTGTCACGGGGGAGGGGCTCTCAGACAAGTCCCCAGTGCCAGCACCAATAGTGCCAGGGGACTCAGCCCAGTGATACCTGGCACATCTCCGGGGCAACCAGGGTCCCCAACTCCCCAGGGCTGTCAGAGTTCCAGCACCACATGGGGCCCTAAACAAGGGTAGAGGCCTCCAGAAGTACAGGTGGATGGTCTTGCCCCCTGCATGGGCCCTGCTCTATGAAAGAGCAAAAGGAGCCCTCGTGAGGTAGGGGAAGGTGGGGTGAGCAGGAAGTTGGGCTGACCGGCCCAGCCTGGCTGCCTGCCGGCCTTCACTTGAGCCTCTAGTACAGCTTCTCAGCCCTGCTGCCACCTGCTCCAGAGCAAGTTCAGCTGATGCCAGAGTGTCCTGATCCTTGGGGTATCTCCTAGACCCAGGGTCCTCTGTTCACTGTGGACAGCAAGGACCAAGGTCCCATCTGCTACTGGCGCTCCCTCACACTGCTCCAAGAGCCGGAGCCCTCACCTGGTGCGCAGGGCCTGCCAGGCGGCGTCAATGTCAGCATAGAGGTTCTTCTCCGAGGGCCGGCCAGAGCTGATCCCATATCCAGAGTAGTCATAGGAGAAGATGTTGCAGCCGATGCGTGTGCCCAGGCCGACATAGAAGCTGCACATCTGGCCCAAGTCCACTGCATTGCCATGCGAGAAGAGGACTGTGTACCTGGGCGTGCAGGTGACAGGGCACGGCTCACCACCTACACTGAGCCAGCAGCACCCACTGTCTCAGCCACTGCAGGCTCCACAGCTGGCCTCCCTCCCACAGCGTGGCAGGGACTGCTGGGGATGGGACCTGAAGGCTGCTTAGTCCTGGAGCCTTAGAGACCCCATTTACAGAAGGACCTGCTGTGAGTTCAATCTTCACCAGACACAAGTCCAGGCCAGGAGGCCAAGGGCCATCACATGACCCCACGATACACAGCTGTGCACGAGAGGAGCCTGCCACTCCGAGAGCTCTATTGCTAGGGGAAGGCTGGGCCCCATCCCTGGCCACAGCAAACTCTTGAGATCCATCCTGTTCCAAGTTGGCCTGACAGACCTGTGACAAAGCAAAGGCCTGTGCCAGGTCAAGGCCATGCACCTGCCTGCCTCTGCCCAGGTGGCTTCCTGAAGCACCTGCCTGATTCCTAACTAAAGCTCGCCCTTTGGACTTCAGGCTCGACCTGGAAAAGCTGTTGCCTCTCCTCCTCACCCTCTGGTGGAAACCTGAAAGTGGGGTCTCCTGTGCTTTACAAGAGGGGTGGGTCAGGTGGGCTGGAAGGCAGGGCAGTACAGTACCCACGCACCCCTGCTGTGTGAGCCCTGGGAGGGGGCAGCTCACCTGGCACCCGGTACACAGCGCACATACATGCAGGCGATGCGGTTGGCGCGCGCGCTCTTGGTCACGAAGACCTCGATGGTGTCCAGCTCGCGCTGGCCGTACTGGAAGTCAGCGCGCTCCGTCAGGTGGATCTTCCAGCGCCCAGGGGTGGCCGCTGAGGTCCGCAAGGGACCCGAGGGGGCAGCGCCGGCCCCACCGGGTCCCGGCTCGGGTTCAGGTACCAGAGAGTAGGTGGGCTCGGGAGGCAGGAAGGCGAGTTTGGCGGCGATGCGGCCCGGGCAGGGTGGGCAGCAGAACAGGCAGCAGAGCTCGCTCACCGACAGGCCGTTCATGGCGGGCGCCGGGCCCGCGCCGGGCCAGGGGAGGGGCGGGGGTGCTCCGAGATGCAGGCAGCGGCAGCTCGCGGGCTGCACACCTCAGTCCCGTTAGGAGGCCGCAGCCCGGCCCCATCGCGGTCCAAGGCGAGCCCCCGGGAGCCTCACAGCCACAGGTCTCCATGCCATACAGTGGGACACCCTGCGGGGGACACCGACATGTGGGTTCCCTCCAGGAAGCTAGGGGGTAGAACCAGGTACCAGCCTGGTCCAGCCAGGCAGGAAGGCTTGTCCCCATATTCACGATCTGTCTTGGTCCTCTAAGCCTGCCCACAGCCCTAGCTCACCCTGCAGTCTCTCCGGGGCCTCTGTTGCAGAACTCCTATGTATGCCCCCCAGTTTCTGCCATGCCAGCACCCCCAGGCCTATGCCCAGACCCTTCTGCCTGCCCCACCAGTTTCTCCCTCAGTCCTTGAAGGACAAAGTCCAGAACAGGTAACAAAGGCAACCCCAGGGCTCCCACGCAGGAGGATGTGGAGGGGTAAGCTTACTCAGGCCTTGGAAAACAGAGACAGAGAAAGCGAGAGAGCCGTAGGGAGGAAACAGACACAAAGACCGGGAACAAGGACAGGATGCATGCCAGACACAGGGCCCCACTGGCCGGAACAATGGTTTGTCCCTGTGCTTGGGGTCAGGGGAGCTCTCCCCGGGGTCAGGGCAGCTGTGGCCTCCCACAGCTGCAATTTTAGGGTTCAGTCACCCAACCTCTCCAGCCTGCCTCTGAGAGGCAGCAAACTGCAAGAGGGGACAAGGCCTGAACTGCAAAAGAAACCCAAATGTCCCACTTCTGCAGGGTACCCTGAAATGTGCACAAGTGACACCAATGCTTCTGCCACTGTTCGCAGCGCTGCTGACTGACAAATACAGAGACATTTCCAGAAAAGCCCACCCCCTTCTCTCATAGACTTCATAGTGCAATTTCAACAGGATACCCACATACACCTGGGTTTTAGGTCATAGCATATAAACCCACAGGAACAGAGGGACATGGACAACAGACACAGGGAAACACATGACACTCATGCAGCTGTGGGCCCACACACACATTTCTTTTTTTCTTTTTTCTTTTTTTGGTTTTTCGAGACATGGTTTCTCTGTAGTTCTGGCTGTCCTGGAACTCACTCTGTAGACCAGGCTGGCCTCGAACTCAGAAATCCGCCTGCCTCTGCCTCCCAAGTGCTGGGATTAAAGGCGTGCGCCACCACCGCCCGGCGCACACACACATTTCTGATCCCTGTGAATCTGAGGTGTAAGGCCAGGGACTAGGGAGAGTGATGTCGCAGTCCATACCAATTCAGGGACACACTGGGAGAACAGCTATGACAGCCAAAGATAGTTCTAACAAGTCCCCAGCGCCCAGGTGGCCATTCTCAAAAATCCAGGTGAACCTGTCTCCAAGAGACACCAGGCCACACCTGGAACCTAGAGCACTCCTAGCATGGAGCAGGTGGGGACCAACAAGACACCAGGCCACATCTATAACTGGGAGCACGCCTAGTGCAGAGTAGGTGGGGACCAGAGAATCTGTCCAAGACCCTGAATAGCCCAGAACAGCCACATCAGGGAATGACTCTGCCCCAAATACCCACAAGGTCAATGTTTAGAGACGTTGGCTTTATAACCAAAGCCTCCTCATGGAGCACCCCTTAGGGAGCACCCCTTAGTAACAGAAGGCTCGGAAGGATCTGTGGTCCAGTGAGAAAGAACACCTGACCATACTGGAGGACAAGGTGAAACAGGCCAGGAAAGGGGGTGCTTCCCTCACACTCCTCTCCGGGCCACTCCCACAGATCTTTAGGCTGCTGGTTCCATCCACCAGTGCCACCTGAACCTTCCCCCTACTGCACTCTCGCCTTGCCTTCTTGCCACCATCACCCTGTGTCCGAGTCTCCACCCTGGCTACCTTGACACTTTCTGCAGCACACACCCATTGAGTGACCTCCCTTTTAGAGGTGTCCTCCCTTCTATTAACAGACATCACTCCTAGCCACAACTTATCAGGGGTGCAACTTCTGGGGTCTCAACTTGCAGTATGTTTTCTAGACAAGTCAAGCAAGGGGAGGCCTCAGTTTCCTTCCTGCAGCTGTCCCTACTTTTGCCAGCACCCTGAGTCCTCCATATGGTGAGGAGCCCTCATACTCATGATTCTAGATCCTTCTACAGTTAACTAGATCTCCATCCTACAATAAAGTCCACAGGGGCGGGACCATGAAGACCAATAACTACACTTCCACTCAACAACCATGTGCAGAGCAGCCAGATAAAATGAAGTTGTAGAAAACATTAAAAACATAAGCCTCCAGGATCTGCCAGTGTTATATGGAGGACACACAGCATGTGGGCCCTCATGTCACAGATGGGTGCCACTGGGTACTGTAAGCCACGATTATTCACTCACTGCCACAATGCCCAAGTATTGTGATCACAAACATAAAACCAGGCCCTGGTGTTACAAGCAACCAGGCTACTGTAAGGGCTCTAGGATGACCTACATATGACTGTCTGCACTGATATGCCTCACCCAGCCAATCAGAGTAGGGAGGCAACCGTCTAGGAGCTGAAGAGTCCAAAGAATGCAGACAGGTTGCGGGAGATGGTTCAGCAGGTAAAAGCACTTGCTACCAAGTTTGAAGATCCGAATTGGATCAGGGGACCCACATGGTAGGAGAGAGGACTGACTTCAGAAAGCTGCCCTCTGCGTGGGCGCACACACCTGAAAAAAGGAAATAGCTAACTGACAGAGGACCGGAGAGGTAAACCCGGGCGGCGAGAGAAGACTCGAAAAACTGCAAGGGATCCCAGGGGAACAGGGCTCGCTCAAGCTGCACCCTCAGGCTCTGCTGCAGCATGGGGGTGATGTGAAACCATAAAGGAGTTTTGGGCTGCATAAGGGAAGCCGGCAGTGGGCCCCAGCTGGCAGGAAGACGCCAGGCGAGGGTCAAAGGTAGCTGGTGAATGTCAGCAGACAGATGTAAGCGGAGAAGGTGTCGGATAGGGGCTCGGTCTGCGGCTGAGTCCGGGCGTTTCTTGGAGCACAGCCGTGTCCTGAAGTTAAGCGATTGCTCCAGGATCGCTGCACGGGGACATGGGGATGCCAAGGACAGGGTGGGTGCGCTGGTCCCGCAGCCATCCCCGGAGAGCGCAGGGAGGTCCCAGACACAGGGCCCCGCTCGATTCGGCCCCACTCCGCAAACCGCCGCAGCCCGCGCCCGCCCGCCCACCCGCACTCACCGCCGCCCGCGCCCGCCGGCCCGGGGGCCGCACTCCATGGCTCCCGGCCGCCTGCCCGTGCGTCTGTCTGTCTGTCCCCAAGGGACCCCGACCAAACCTCCTGCACCGCCACCACCGCAGCTCCGCCGCGGGCGGAAGTGAGCTTGACCTAACACCGCCCCGGAAGTGATGCGAGGCGAATGCGCAAGTGAGGACGACTCTGGCTGTTTATGGGGGCGGGGCAAAGCGACCACGAAGCGGATTGGGTGGGTTGTTGTGAGGGAGGTACATGTGCTGGAGGTGGGGCCACGAGAGGGAGGAGCCGGTTTGCTGGGCGGGTTTCGAGATGGAAGGCGGAACCTGGCTTTGTGGGCGGGGCTTTCATGGGGGCCCCCCAATAGATGTGAAGAGCCAAACGAGTTTGCCCGGGGACTTGGTGCCTGGTGAAGGGAGGTCTAGGAGCGCGGCCTGAATAGGGTGTGGCTTTGACAGGAGTAGAAAGCCGCGTTCAGAGGATGAAGATTACATTCCTAGTTGGTTGGTTAAATTATTCTTGCCTTCCCCCTCCTTCCATTCGCCCGTTCCCTCCCTGAATTCCTGGAAGAGGCAATAAAATGAGTTTCAGGGTCTCAAGACATGGAACTGGAGAGGTGTTTACCATTTAAGAACACTACCATTACAAAAAACTACGGTTTGGTTCCCAGCACCCCACAAGGTGGTTCTCAACCATCTGTAACTCCATTTCCAGGAGATTCCACTCCCATTTCAGGCTTCTGCAGGCACCCGACAGACACGTATAGGCTAAACACCTTTACAGCTCAATTTTATTTATTTATTTATTTATTTGGTTGGTTGGTTGGTTTTTTGTTTGTTTGTTTTTGTTTTGTTTTGTGTTTGTTTGGTTTTTCGAGACAGGGATTCTCTGTGTAGCCTGGCTGTCCTGGAACTCACTTTGTAGACCAGGCTGGCCTCGAACTCAGAAATCTGCCTGCCTCTGCCTCCCAAGTGCTGGGATTAAAGGCATGTGCTACCACTGCCTGGCTTCAATTTTATTTCTGCGCATATTATTACTGCACCATGGAGCTCCTATGGAGATCAGAAAACAGTTTGTGGGAATCGATTCTGTTCTAGCGAGAGTCCCTGGGATTAAACTCAGGTCCTCAAGTTTAATGGCAAGAACCTTTTACCCACTGGGCCATCTTACTGGGCCTCTTTTTGAGTTTTGTGTAGGGGCAGAGTGTCTGCTTTATCTTATTTTATATGTATGGTGCTTTGGCTGCACTCAGGTGTGTGCACAAGTGTACCCAAGGAGGAGGGGTTCACATTCTCAGGAACTGGCATTATGGGCAGTTGGGTTGTTGGTGAGCCATTACATGGGTTCTGGGAACCAAACCTAGGTCCTTCACAAGAACAGTAAATGTTCTTTGTTGTTTTGTTTTCTATAGTTTTTCTCTATGTAGCTCTGGCTGTCCTGGAACTCAGAGATCTGCCTGCCTCTACCCAAGTGCTGGGATTAAAGGCTGCACCTTGAGTTTTGCCCAGTGCCTGTAGCTGCTCTTAACCGCTGAGCCATCCCTCCAGCCTTCCCATTTAGTTTAGTTTAGTTTTGTTTTGTTGGGTTTTTTGGGGTTTTTTGAGACAGGGTTTCTCTGTGTAGCCCTGGATCTGTCCTGGAACTCACTCTGTAGACCAGGCTGGCCTCGAACTCAGAAATCTGCCTGCCTCTGCCTCCCAAGTGCTGGGATTAAAGGCGTGCACCACCACCACCCGGCCCCATTTAGTTTTTTAAGACAGAACCTCATGCTATAGATCAGGTTTATAACTCATTGTGTAGTTCATGCTGGACCCTCAAACTCAACAATCCTGCCTCAACCACCAGAGCGCTGGACCGACAGACATGAACTACCATGCAAGCTTGAGTCAAGTTCTTTTTCAGGTAGGAGGGGACACTATCTCAGGTGGCCTAGAGTAGTATTGAACTCTAGAGTACTCTGCCACGGGACTACTGAAGTGAGGGTGGGCACCCCCACATCCTACAGACTACATTCTCATTCCTTTCTCCCCACCCCATTCCCAACCTCTTTTGAGACAAGAGTCTCATACAACCCAAATGGGCTTGCTCTGAACATACCCGGACGGGAAGCTGTGTGGTGCTTCTGATCTGCCTGCCCCAGCCTCCCAGTTGCCAGGAGGACGGGAGCCTGTTGCCCAGGGTTTTATGCTGCACTAGGACTCTAGCAACTGAACCTCATCTCCAGTCAGTTTTGTTCATGCATCTGTTTGTCTATCCATCCATCTATCCATCTGCCTAACCATCCATCCATTATCTATCTATCTATCTATCTATCTATCTATCTATCTATCTATCTAAGATAGAGTCTCACTATGTAGCCTTGGTTGGCCTCCAATTCTCAGAGGCCACCTGCCCCTGCCTCCCTAGCACTGGGATTAAAGCGGTGCACTACCACTGCCTGGCTCTTGCTTGCTTCTAGAGACAAAGTCTCTTTGTAGTGAAGGCTGACCTCTTGAATGCTGGGATTCCAGACACTCAGCTCCACACCCAGCTTTCCGCAGTCCTGAGTTCAATCCCTGAGACCCACATAAAAGGAAAACCAATGACTGCAAACTGTGTTCTGATGGCCACAACACAGCATGCAGGGCAGACACATACAAAAGAAAGAAAATGTTTAATTTTTTTTTTTTCAAAAAGTCATACACAGGGCCAGTGAGATGGCTCAGTGGGGGGAAAACAAAATAAAACAAAACCCACTGTGCACACACCTACAGACTAAGTACCTGATTTCCACCCTCAGGCAGGAGATGGTGGGAGAGAACCAGCTTCCACAGGCACTCTCTGGCTCCACACGTGCACCCCCACACATGCCCATACACATCACATAATGATGTAAATAAATATATGTGCAAATGAACAAAGCAATAAGGGAGACCAGTGAGATGCGAGTTACCTTAGTGGGCAGAGGTCGAGACATCAAGCCCAATAGTAGTTCATGGGAGCTGTGGGCGTGAGAAGAACACAGACTCCATAGAATTTCTTAATGCCACATCCCTGTGCACACTAAATGGATAAATATAATAAAATTTACAAATAAATACTGCATTGGATCAAAATTCCTGACTTTTTAAACAGATAATTTCAGCCAGGAATAGGGGCACATTCATTCCCAGACCTTCAGAGGCAGAGGCAGGTAAGTTCGAGGCCAGCCTGGTCTACAGAGTGAGTTCCAGGACAGCCAGGGCTACAGAAAGAAACCCTGTCTCGAAAAACAAAACAAAAACTTAAATTAAATTAAAAAAAAAAAAAAAAAAAAAACAGGCTGGAGAGATGCTCAGTGGCTAAGAGCACTGCTGCTCTTCCATAAGACCTGGGCTCAATTCCCAGCACCCAGATGGCAGCTCACAACCATCCTTTTTTGACCTTTTTTTTTTCCGTTTTTTTTTTTTTTTTTCGAGACAGGGTTTCTCTGTGTAGCCCTGGCTATCCTGGAACTCACTCTGTAGACCAGGCTGGCCTCGAACTCAGAGATCCGCCTGCCTCTGCCTCCCAAGTGCTGGGATTAAAGGCGTGTGGCACCAACGCCCGGCCCTTTTTTAATCTCTAAAGGTACCAGGCACATATATGATGCCCAGAACATAGATGCAGACAAAACACTAGCACACATAAAATTAAGTTAATAAACCTAAAAGGAATTTTTTTTTCAGAGCTGAGGACCGAACCCAGGGCCTTGCACTTGCTAGGCAAGCGCTCTACCATTGAGCTAAATCCCCAACCCCTCTAAAAAAGAATTTTTAAACAGGTTAAAGTGGTATAGTGGATAGGGTATTTAATCCCAGCACTCAGGAGGCAAAAGCAGGCTGGTCCTATGACTTCAAAGCCAACCTAGTCTACAAAGTAAGTTCCAGGGCAGCAATCCCAGCACTTGGGAGGCAGAGGCAGGTGAATTTCTGAGTTCGAGGTCAGCCTGGTCTACAGAGTGAGTTCCAGGACAGATCCAGGGCTACACAGAGAAACCCTGTCTCGAAAAAACCAAAAAAAAAAAAAAAAAAAAAAAAAAAAAAAAAAAAAAAGTTCCAGGGAAGCCAGGAACACAGAGAAAAGAAACCCTGTCTCAAAAATAGATAGACACACAGACAGACAGACACGTAGATCCATAGATAGATAGATAGATAGATAGATAGATAGATAGATATGACAAATAGATTGATAGACTAAGATGACAAACTTTCTTCAAAAATCAACCTGAAAAACCTCGGTGGTGATAGCTGCTGTCTCCATGTCCCTCTGTCTCTATGTCCCTGTTTGTCTCCATGTTCCTCTGTCTGTTTCCATGTCCTTCTGTCTCCATTTCCCCCACTGCTGTCTCTGACTCTCCATGTCCCCTCCTGTCCCCATCCCTGCTCTGCAGAGATAAATTGCTACTACAAACCCAGAATCCTCCTGGGCTCAGGTCTGCATAGCTTTGGCTCCACTGCCCAAGGCTTCCTGCCACGCCCCCAGACTTGCCCAGGGCTGTTTGGAGCTGCTGTTGGATTGGCCCCAGATCCAAAGGTCGTTAAAGCAGACACTTCCTTTTCCCAGTGACTTCTCTTTTGTTTTGAGACAGGGTCTCCCTATGTTTGGCTGGCCCTCAAACCCACAGAAATTCATCTGCCTCTGCCTACATGAAACTGGGATTAAAGGTGCACCATTAAGCTTGGATGCTGAGGATTTTCTTAATGAACTCTTTCTTCAATCCTGTAAATTCCTCCAGGCCACTGTAACTCAGGGCTGGGAGGAGCCAGGGCTTGCTAAGCCAGAAAGCTAAACTCTGCCCAGATGAGATCCTCAGGGAGTAAAGGAAATGGGAGGGGGCTTTGGGGGTACGAATGACCAGGGGACACCAGATCACAGTTGGTGGAATACGACTCATCTCCCCTCTGTCTCCATGTCCCTCTGTCTCCATGAAGCATGTGTCCTGCCCTCTCTTCACAATGCTGCCCACCTACCCTGGGACATTTTGTAAAAGGAAATTCCACTGTTGTAGCCAGACAAAGCAGTACACACCTGAAATGTCGGTGTTCTGAAGGAGATGGAGGCAGGCACAAGGTCAGGGCGAGTACAGAGAAGTCAAAACACAAGGGCTCTGAGATGGTGCGGCAGGCAAAGGCATGTGCTACAGTGCTTCCAAGCCTCGGCACCTGAGTTCAACACCCAGGAATCACACAGTGGAAAAAGACCAAGATCCTGTGAGCCTCTGACCTCCACACCCACAAACCCACACCTGAACTCCGACATAAAGCACATAAACATAACTGGGAAGGCCGCCACTGCTGTGCAGTGTGGGTGTGTGGCCTTTGATTTTCCATACTCTACATTTTTAAAATATTTATTTATTTATTTACTTATTTAATTTTATATATGTGAGTACACTGTCCCTGTTTTCAGACACGCCAGAAGAGGGCATTGCATCCCATTACAGATGGTTGTGAGCCACCATGTGGTTGCTGGGAATTGAACTCAGAACCTCTGGAAGAGGGGTCAGTGCTCTTAGCTGCTGAGCCACGTCTCCAACCCCAAACTCTACTTTTAATAAAGGTTCTTAAATGCTTCCACCACCCTTCTAGCCCACTACCACCAGAAGTAGAAGGAAAAAGTGGTTATTAGGATGCAGGGAAATGGACCTGTTTAGAAATAGCTCTTTGGGGAGATTTCAATCTTCATTGTTCTCAGTTCAGTCCACTAGCAAACACCAAACAGGAATCAGTAGCTTCGGCACAACCCAGCAGAAACAGCCAGGCCTTCACCAAATCTGTATGAGTCAGCAGGAGCCACCAGGACCAGCAGGGACACTAGAAGAAGTTCTCTGCCGTGCCTACTATCACTGTCCTTTGAGTCCTATTTATACTGCCTCCAAACATCACGTGTCCTCCCACACGTGCCTCAGCACAACACCTCACGAGTCTGTCTTAGGAAAACTTCACTTGAATCTGTATTAGCTGACAATCACTGCCAATCCCGAATCCACAGAAGTGGAAAGAAGCTGCCAGAACACTACCAGAAGTTTTTTGGTGTGTTTCTTTCTATGAAGTCACAACAAACGATGACCGATAATGAATGGCAAGATGTACCAATACCGTCCAGTGTTTGGGTCCTTCATCCAGTGTTGTTGGGTCCTTCTTAACATCATGTGTCGCCAGACAGTGGTGGCGCACGCCTTTAATCTCAGCACTTGGGAGGCAGAGGCAGGTGGATTTCTGAATTCGAGGCCAGCCTGGTCTACCAAGTGAGTTCCAGGACAGCCAAGGCTACACAGAGAAACCCTGTCTTGGAAAAACAAAACAAAAACAAACAAACAAACAAACAAAAAAACATCATGTGTCCTTTCACGTGTCTGCCTCAGTGAAACTCTGACATAACCGACTTTCCACAGAAACCATGGCACGTGCCTCTAATCCGAGCACTTGGGAACTTGAGAGGCAGAGGCAGATGAATCTCTGGGTTTTCAGGCTAACCTGAGCTACAGAGAGAGTTCCAGAACAGCCAGGGTTACACAGAGAGAGCCTGTCTCATAAAACCAAACCAAACTAAACCAAAGGGACAAGAAAAATAGAAAAAGAGAAAAAGAGAAAAACAAAAAACAAGCCAAGGAGATGTTCAGTAGTTAAGGGCACTGACTGCTTCTCAGATGACCTGGGTTCAGTGCCCAGCACACAGCACACACTGGGCACAGCACCTGAAACTGTGGCATCGTCTGTGGGTCCCACACACACGGTGCACACATATATGCATGCAGACATACACATAATATAAAATGTTTTTCTTAAAAAAGAAAGGAAAACCCATAATTAATAACTAAAAGCTGCAGAGACAAAGATGGGTTGGGGCAGATTCAGCATTGTGAACGGAGACTGTCTTGGTCACCCAGCAGTTACCTTCTCAGATGGCCCAGTGGCTGTCAAGCTTCAGGGTCAGGAGACAAATTGTAGAGACATTTGTCCTTGTTCTGAAGTTTAAGCAAGAGCGCCCCTTTCTTTCTTTCTTTCTTTCTTTCTTTCTTTCTTTCTTTCTTTCTTTCTTTCTTTTTCCTTCCTTCCTTCCTTCCTTCCTTCCTTCCTTCCTTCCTTTTCTTTTGAGATAAGCACTCACTTAGTCCAGGCAGCTCTCAAATGAGCTATGTAGCCAAGGATGACCTCCAATGCCTGATCTTACTTCTCGCCTTCACTTCCCAAGTGCTGGGCAACAGGTCTGCCATGCCCCATTTACGTGGCACTGGGGATGGAGCCCAAGGCTTCCTGCATGCCAGGCAAGCCTTCTTACTCGCTCACTGTGCTCTGACCCCTCTTTCCCTTCCTTTCTTTGTTTTTGTTTTTGTGAAACAGGGTCTCTCTGTGTAGCCCTGGCTTTCCTGGAATTTGATCTGTAGACCAGGTTGGTCTAGAACTCCCTTTTGTTTGGTTCTCACTACTTAACTCAGGTTTGTAGTTTTAAAACCAAAATCCCAAACCTTTGATTTACCAATGAAGACTCAGGAGCCAGATGCTGAGGTGAAAGCCTGCTAGCTCAGAGAGGCAGAGAAAGCACCCAGCTTTCCTTCCTCCTCAGCTGATGTCCCAGAAGGAAAAAGTGCCTTCTCCTCTATGAGGTCTCAAGTGCCTTTAACTCAGAGACCCTCCTTCCTCTTTCCCGGGTTTCCTATGCTCACTCCCTGTCAGCTGGCTGCTTGCTTCACCTCTCCGCTTGATTTTGACCTATTTTCTCTTTCCCTAGCTCTTGTTTATGGGACGCTCCTGGGCTAAAGGTGTGTGCCACACCACAAGAAGAAACAGGTGTTTCCAGTTCACAGTCTCTGGGTTTCTGAGACTGTGAACTGGAAATATTCTGCAATATATCTTGCCTAGTCTCAATCTAGTGTTCCTCTTGCTGTGGTCTTCGCAGTGCTGGGGTCACAGGCATACAGCCACTACCCCATGATATTTTCCCCAAATTACAAAGCAGGTTTTGGGGGCTATGCCTTGAAGACAGCTGCATTTTGAGAGTTCATATCTAGATGTGCCCAGATCATGGGTGATTTCATGGCTGGGAGTCGGAATGGTTCCTGTAGCCTGTAGAGGCAAGGCAGAAAGTGGGAAATTCTTAAAGTAGCACCACCAAGCTGCATAGAGGTGCCACAGGTGGCTGATGGCTTGCAAAGGCAGCAGTGGACCCAGAGTTAGTCCTACCCTCATACCCAGTCCAGGAAGTCTATGCCCCTCTGTCTTTTGGTGATCAAACCAAAGGTCTCTTACAAAGCAGGCAAGCAATCACACTGAGGCAGGACCCCAGCCTCTCACTGGAAGGTTTTAGGCAAGGCTCCACCCATGATTTCTCTCTCTCTCTCTCTCTCTCTCTCTCTCTCTCTCTCTCTCTCTCTCTCTCTCACACACACACACACACACACACACACACACACACACACAGCATCTTACTGGGGAATTCTAGGTGGGACTCCACCCTTGACTAAACTCCCAGCCCTCTTCGTACTCCCCACCACCAACACCCCAATTTTTGTTTGTTTGTTTTTTGTTTTTCTAGACAGGGTTTCTCCGTGTAGCCCTGGCTGTCCTGGAACTCACTCTGTAGACCAGGCTGGCCTCGAACTCAGAAATCTGCTTGCCTCTGTCTCCCAAGTGCTGGGATTAAAGGTTCGTACCACCACTGCCTGGCAACACCCCAATTTTTGAGACAGGCTTTCTCTATGTAGTACTGGCTGTTCTGGAATTCACACTGTAGACCAAACTGGCTTGTAACTCACAGAGATCCTCCTGCCTCTGCCTCCCAAGTGCTGGGACTAAAGGTGAGTGCTACCACTGCCTGTCAAATAAATAAATAAATAAATAAATAAATAAATAAAAGTTAAAAAAAATTAAAGGAAAAATAGGTTTGGAGGTGTGGCTCAGAAGCAGACCTCCTGCCTAGGATCCTCTGGGACAATAGAATGTGACACTCTTTCTCGAGCTAAGTAAACAATTATCTGTTCACTTCAAACAGGGACAGTTACAGCCCAAACCAAGGACACTACCAAGTCTAACTCGATGCCCCATTAGTTTTACTGGGGTTACTTACAAGAGTGTGGGTGAGGAACTACTTATAGTAGCAAAAAGACTCAAAGCCCACCCTGCCACAGCTGACACCTCAGAAAGCTGGGGACCTGGACCACACAGCACAGGCTGCAGTCAGCTCAATGGGTGAGAGAGGAGAGTGTTCCTCCAGGCAGTTAAGCTAGTCTCTGCCTTTTCTAGGCATTTCTGTTAATCTAATGTTGTCCCTCAGCAGTTTTTAAGGCATATATAAGCTTGAATAGGGAGGAGCCTAATGAATATGCTCAGTGTCAGGGACTTCCTGAACTACTAAATTGTCTTCTAAATGTCACAGCTTCATTGCAAAATCAAATGTTTCATATCCCCTGAGAACATCATTTGCCTTTTTACTCTCTGGGACTTAAGGAGGTGGTGGTGGTGTTTGTTTCCTTTATTTATTTATTTTTTTTGAGACAGGTTTTCCCTCTGAATCCCTAGGTGTCCTCAAACTCCCTATGAAGACCAGGGTGGAATTGAACTCACGGAGATGTGCCTGCCTCTACCTTCTGAGTGCTAAGATTAGAGGCATGCACTCCCATGTCCAGTTTACCCAAGATAGGTTTTAATTAAAAGAGAAACTGCTATATAACTGAGGGGATACTGACATGATTCAGAGTGGAGCCTCTGCCTAGAATCCCCCAGTGAGGGGCAGCGGCATTGCTCAACAGTGAGGAATTCTATAGCATCTTTTAAAGATAACATTTATTTTTATTTTATGTGCATTGATGTTTTGCCCTCATGTTTGTCTGTGTGATGGGGTTGTGTCCCCAGAAGTGCAGTGCAGTTACCTCGAAGGTAACTCACTCAATGGGTGAGAGAGGAGAGTGTTCCTCCAGGCAGTTAAGCTAGTCTCTGCCTTTTCTAGGCATTTCTGTTAATCTAATGTTGTCCCTCAGCAGTTTTTAAGGCATATATAAGCTTGAATAGGGAGGAGCCTAATGAATATGCTCCTAATGAATATCCCAAGTTGACCTGGGATGCTGGGAGTTGAACTTGGGTCCTCTGGAAGAACAGGCTGTCCTTTATACCACTGAGCCATCTCTCTAGTTTCCTTGCATAGCATCTCTTAGAAAACTTGTCTATTTTCATTTGATGCATCTGAGTGTTTGTCTGCATATCTCTCTGCCTCTGTAACACAAGCCAGCCTAGCACCCATAGAGGCCAATAGAAGGCATTCGATCCCTTGGAGCTGGAGCTACAAATGGTTGTAAGCCACCATGTGGGTGCAGGGAATCAAACCGGGGTCTTCTGGGATAGCAGTCAGGGTTCTCTATTGGCAAGCTGTCTCTCCAACCCTGGTAGAGCATTTTTTTTTTTTTTTTAAATTGTTGTATATTGTGCCTTGCCTGCATGTATGTATGTGCCTCTGCCCACAGAAGTCTTGAAAGGGCATAGGATTTCCTGGAATTGGAGTTAGGGATGGTTGTGCGCCACCATGTGGGTGCTGGGATCTGAACCTTCATTCTATGGAAGAACAGCCAGTGCTCTCAGCTACAGAGCCATCTACCTCCACAGCCCCTGGCGTAGTATTTCTATGGACCTGAGCTTAGCTAAAAATATTAAAAGAAATAACATCGGTTTCCTGATGGCTCTGTTTTGTTGTGATGACTCAAAACTCTTGGTTTTCCTTCTGAGACCCTTGGTTCACATGGCTTCCTGGAAGCCAGACACTGAACCTAAGGTTCTACCTCTGTAATGCTGGTCACATCCGCATGAATCTCCCACATATCTGTCTTGCAAGTGGCCATAAATCAATCCTATGGGACCTACTGTACTCTGATAGCTGGTCACAAGACACTCCTTATTCCAGAAAGGTTGTGTGTAACAGACCGGCCTGGAAGATTGCAAACAGGTGGACCCTGGAGATTGGCCAATCCTGGGCTCTCCAGCGTCACTTTCTACCTTTCTGGCTGTCAGCTCAGCGAGGCGGTCTGCAGTTTATGTCCTGGTTGCTGAGCCACAGATGAAGAAGGGCCCGGGAGACGCTGGGACTCTAGCCTGGGAATGACTTGTTAGGCAAACAAGGCTACACAGTGAGACTCTATTTAAAACAATTAGTAACTAATCAAAAAGTATTAATGTTAGGCCATCTCTCCTGTCTCTATTACTTATTCTTTCATTTATTTTCTTTCATCTTTTGTTTTTCAAGACAGAGTCTCATGTAGTCCTGGTTGTCGTGGAACTCACAGAGATCTGCCTGCCTTTGCCTCCCAAGTGATGGGATTAAAGGCTTTCGCCCCAAGCACCTTGAACTTCTGATCTCTTGTGTCCACCCCCAGAGTGCTGGCATGATCAGCTGTGCTATGGATGGAATCCAGGGTCTCCTAGGCAAACACTCCACGAACTGTGCTACAGCCTCAGCCACGATCTTATTTCTTATTCAGGAGTTCACATATTTGTTTCACCCATTGAACAGATGAGGAAAATGAGGGCCTGGTGGACCGGAAACCTCAGACTACAGTTACTTTCCAAGCAGTAGAAGTGATTATTCAGCAGCAACATGGGACTTCACAGAGGTATGATGGCAGATGTTCTTTGAGTAACTACAGATGGCCACAGAATCTCCTTCTGCTTCAAGTCTTCTGTCCGCTGATGTCTCAAAGTGTCACACAGGGGCCGAGTTCAGTACCATACCTAGATCTTAAACCGGTTACACAGTATTCTACCCATTGCAGCACAGAAGAAAAGCCCCCAGATGAGCTCAGCAAGGGCCGGTGAAGCAGCCACGCGCACAGCCTTAGGGGAAATGTAGTCGAGGCTCCGGCGTCCTATCGTGCAGGCCCCGCCCACGGAACTACTCTCCCGTCGTGCCCCGCGGAGGCAGGCGTGGCGGCCCGGTTGCTAGGACTTGGATAAGCGTGGCGTTCGCGCCGGCGTCCCTCAGGTGAGCAGTTGCCGTACGGTTTCGGCTTCCGCCGTTCCGGATCCGCCACGGGGCACCGGGGATAGCGACGAGGCAAGGGCAGTAGACAGGGGGGGGGGAAAGCCTTGTCGGGGCAGACCGCGTAGGCTGAATGTTGCGCGCTTCCCGGGAGGCGGTGGGGGTGCGCGTGCGCGAGCAATCAACGCTAGTACGCGTGCGCACAGGGCTTTGAGCCCACCGCGCTCTATGCCGTCGGTTTGCGGCGCACGCGTGTACCCTACTTCTGATTCCGGAAACCCCGTGATTTCCAGCTGCTTCCGGTTGTATGTTCCGGGTCATCACAGTCCCCTGCCTCAGGGTTATCTATTCACCATCTTTACAGCAGGTGTGCAGTTTCCCTTTAAGCTCTGGTACCCTATGGGAATTCTTAGGGTATCTTTGGTAGTACCAGGGATCGAATTCTGAACTTTGGTTATATTAGACTGGCACTGTGCTACTGATCCAGGTCCCCTCCCTTCAGAAGCGGATTCCAGGATCTTTGCTTATCTCTGTGCCCAGCCCCTCGATAGGGTATTCCGTTGAGTATTCGAGGTAGTGCCTCTACCCCTGCGCCACACCCCATCCCCTCATTGGGTGATTTGGGCAAGACCTCTACCCTTGACTTAAGCTTCAGCCCCTCACTGTAGAATATAGATAGGCTCTCCACTGCTGAGCCCTGCCCGAGCCCTCTTTGATTTTTATTTTGGAACGTTTTGCTGTACGGCTCAAGCTGGCCCAGAACTCCTCTAATGGCTTATTGAGTGCCTGGTATTTCAGGCCTGTGCTTCCAGACCTGATGCAGTGGTACTGTTTGCTGTCCCTTGTAGCAAGTCCAGCCATGGGCCCGTTCTTTTGGACCCTGCACCCAAGGCCCATTGTTTGCCTGCAGAGGGGATGAGATTCCTCAGAGGTGGTTTCCTAAGCCTGTGGGGAGTGTCTGGCAGAGTGCAGGACACTCTGTGTCACAAGGAGCCCCTTTCACACCTCTTCCATGCTGATGTACAGTGGGCACCTGTCACCTAAAACAAGGGAGTCATTCATGCTGGTGTCCCTGTCAGTCCCAACACGAGCGAGGTGATGACTAGAGGATGAAGCTGGTTTGGTATACACGGTGAACTCTAGGCCAGCCTGGGCTAAACAGGGACACTTTGTCTCAAAACAAAACAGGAAAGCAAGCATGCAGAATGGGCCTCTATAGCAGTGACTACGAAGGGTCCCTGTGGCCACAGCATTGGCCACCATCCTGTAGCTCATAGACTTTCCCAGAGGTCCGTAAGCCCTGGCTGTGTGTCCCTTGTAGTCTCGAGGGGACAAATAAGGCTGTGTCTTCTGCCCTGGAGACAGTGGTCCTTTGTGGCCCAGGCAGGCGCTGTGCGTTGTAGGCATGGTGTGTGCCCTGGGGAGGCCAGATGTCCCCATGCCCCTCATGGGGCCTGTGCAGGGGCAGCCATGGTGACACCAGGCTCGTTGCTGTTCTCTCTCTAGTCTTAGGGCTCCTGGTGGCACCTGTGATTCTCTAGTTAGCCCATAGAGCCATTCATGACCTGGGCAGCCAGGGTGAGCTCTGAAAGGCAACAGATGTACCTGAGTCCATCGCATAGGTGGTGGGGGTCAGGGTGTGGGGTATGATGGTGGGTAATGCAGCCTAGCCCACAGGCAGCCCTGCAGGTCACCTCATGGGCACTTTTTTTCTACCCAAGTTTCTTCTCGTTTGTTTGGTGCTCTATATTTACCTGGGGGTTCGAGCGGAGCAGGCAGATCCCCACCATTAAGCTCACCCCATCTCCTCCTGGGGGGATTCTAGGCACTGCTCTGAGGATTGCTTGGCCTTATTGCCAGTAGGTTGTGGTTAGTTGTCAGGGCAAGGTGTGGCAAGGAGCTGGCTGTCAGCCAAGCCAATGATTTCAGGCCTAAGGATAGCGAGACAGTTGAGCAGCAGGGAACTGAATGGCAGGTGGTCTACGTGACAGCTGCTGTGTGCCGCTGTCCTCCTCAGATTTGCCATCTTGCCCTGTCTAGCTCTCAGTGAGCAATGAGAAGCATCTGAGGCCTGAGAGGACCCCTCTCCCACAGCCTTGCCTTCACTGGTGGCTTGGAGAGCCCGGCTTTTGTCCTGAGTGTGACAGTGTTGGCTGTCAGCTCAGGCTTTATTGGATGCTTGCATAGTAGGCCGTGAGCATTGGTGCCACGGATAGCCAGGTTCCCAGGCTAGCCTTCTAAAGCAGGAAGTGGGTTGACTTGGACGGGCCACATAACTGAACACAGGTCCACTGTGGAGGCAGGTCATGGACACTGCCTTTCTCGGCAGGGTCTGCAGCTTAGGCCTGCCACCTACCTTTTTTTAGGGGGTACATAGGGTTGAGATGGGGTCTTGCTCTGTTGCTCTTGGCTGGCCTCCAGCTTACAGTTGTATTCCTATTTGTGCCCCACAAGTTCTGACAGGTGTATGCTACCAGGTAGACCACCATGGGCATGTACCATAGACCACACTTTCAGTCTGTGTGTTTTTGGGGGGTGGTCCTGAAATATATATATATATGAAATATAAACATATATATGAATATATATGTTTATATTTCATATATTCACTGTGTAGAAAATGGGACATTTAGCAGCTCGGAATGCCCTGGGGCCAGAGGCAGGATCTGTATGTGCTCCGGCCACATCCTTTGCACCTACTGGATGGCCCTGTGAGGCTGTTCTTTCATGGGCTGGACTAGACAGGTCCACTCCCCACATTGCAGGCAGAACTTTGCAGAAAGAACATTGCAGGGTTCTTTCTGACTATAGGCCTGAAGTCTTGAGGCCAGCCAAAGACTGTCAGTGGCTACTCAGTTGGTTTTGTTTTTGTTTTTTGGGTTGTTTTTTGTTTTTGTTTTTGTTTTTGTTTTTTGTTTTTTTGTTTTTTTTGTTTTTTTGGTTTTTTTTTTTTTTGTAGCCCCTCATAGGGCTGGCTTCAAAATCACCATGTGCTCCTGATCCTCTGGCCTACACCTCCTGGGATGACAGGGTGCCACCAGGCCTGATTTACTCAGGGCAGGGTCTGGAAGCCGGGGCTTTGTGCATGCTGCTGGGGTGGGTTTTTGGATTTGATAGTAATGAATACCTGTCTCCACGTTGTCCGCAACACGGCGTCTGTTGGGTGCACGTGGACTCGTCAGAGGCCTGAAGAGCCCGGCACGATTATTCCTTATGCGACTGGGGAGTAGGCCAACTCTACCTGGCGCTCTGGACTCCTCATTCCCGGGCCTGGCGGGACCCACAGCATCCCAGGACAGACCCCCGCCCCACTGAAGCTGACGGATGATGCTCCAGTCCCATCTCTGTCTCCCACAGTCGAGCCCCGTTGAGGATGGAGCCCACCTCAGGCTTTGCAGAGCAACCTGGGCCTGAGAAGGCTGAAAGTGAGGAGCAAGAGCCGGCGCAATGGCAAGCCCTCCCTGTCCTGTCGGAGCAGCAGTCGGGGGCCGTGGAGCTGGTACTGGCCTATGCTGCACCTGTCCTGGACAAGCGCCAGACGTCCCGCCTCCTCCGGGAGGTGTCTGCTGTCTATCCACTTCCGGCCCAGCCCCACCTCAAGCGGGTGCGCCCCAGCCGTAGTGCAGGCGGTGCGCACTCATCGGATCTGCTGTTGTGCTTGGCAGGGCCCTCTGCCGGCCCGCGCTCGCTGGCCGAGCTCCTCCCCAGGCAGGCCGTGGACCCGCGTGGCCTGGGCACACCTTTTCTGGTGCCTGTGCCCGCCCGGCCGCCTCTCACCCGGAGCCAGTTTGAGGAGGCGCGGGCCCACTGGCCCACATCGTTCCATGAAGACAAGCAGGTGACCAGCGCGCTGGCCGGGCAACTCTTCTCTGTGCAGGCGCGAGCCACCATGCAGACCCACATGGAACGGGCAGTACGTGCGGCCCAAAGGGCAGCGGCGCAGGGGCTGCGGGCAGTGGGCGCTGTCGTAGTGGACCCAGCCTCGGAGCACGTGTTGGCCACAGGCCACGACTGCAGCAGCGTAGCCAGCCCCCTGCTGCATGCTGTCATGGTGTGCATCGACCTGGTGGCCCAGGGACAGGGCCGTGGCTCCTGTGATCTCAGACGCCACCCGGCTTGCTCCTTCACGCAGGCCACTGCCACTCAGGGCGCCCGCGCCGGTAGCGTGCGCAAGCTGGACGAGGACGGCCTGCCCTATGTGTGCACCGGCTATGACCTGTATGTCACCCGAGAGCCTTGTGTCATGTGCGCCATGGCCCTCGTCCACGCCCGTATCCAACGCGTCTTCTATGGGGCACCTTCACCGGATGGCGCCTTGGGCTCGCGCTTCCGTGTCCATGCTCGGCCAGACCTCAACCACCGCTTCCAGGTGTTCCGCGGCATCCTCGAGGACCAGTGCCGCCAGCTGGACCCCGACCCATAGGCCTGGTGACCTGCTTCTAGACCATTCTCTGCTCCTGGCCAGCCCGCATCCCCTGCAGCTCCATGGCCTTGGGCCTGGGGGGCCCCACCCTCTGTGTCTGAGGACACTGACCATCTGTGCCAGACTGTGAGCCTCTCAGTTTTGAGACTGCAGCTTCTTGTCTGCTGGCTGCGACGACCGTGGGGCTCAGCTTTGCTTACTAGCCCAGTGGCTGTCTTATAGTCCCCGTGGTCCTCCAGGCTCGGGGCAGGGAGCAGCCATGAGTGTGAAAATAAAGCACCTCAAACTAAGTTCCCGTTTGCACTCAGGTGCCAGGCTGGGTTCGACCTCTGCCTCAGGCTATGGCTTGTGAAGGGGAGTGGGCAGCCCTGCTGAGTACTGTGGGCTCCTCGTGCTTCCGGGGGCAGAAACAACCTAGCAGGCACCCTTCCCTGTCTCTGGATTCCTGAAGGTTTCATGTGTGTCTAGATGCCTATCGGCCGGGGGTCTGTTCGCCCACAGGCTGTTCATGGACATCCTGTGTATGTCTTTCATGAGGGAGGGGAGGGTGGGAGGGAGCTCCAGAAGGCTCAGTGTAAGTGTGGTGGGGTGCTTGTCCTCTGAGCAGGATGCTGGGACATCTGACGTCTGCTGGTTGCTTGGTAGCGGTGCCTGTGAGTACCAAGCTGCTCTTAGGAGCTGAACAGGGTTGGCTGTGCACCTTCTGGCCCCAGGCAGGAAAGGCAAGGCCTGGGCTGGGTGGACAGAGAAGTGTCCTACCTAGAGCAGAGGTGGGGCTTGGGTTCTGTCTGCATCTTCATAGTCCTTCCACCCTTCCTCCTCTAAGGGAAACCAGGGCCCTTCCTGGGAGACTGCTTCTGTGGCGTCCTCCAGTGACCAGGGGACAGGGTGGGGCAGGAGGAGGCTTTGAGGCAGGCCTGTGAGCAGCCCGACCTGAGACTATGGGACTGTGGTGCCAGTGAAACCTGGTTGAGCAGGGCCTGAACTGGGAGACCAGGGTGCCCCTGCCATATTCTCATCTGAAACCCTGTGGGGCCGTGCCTGGCCATGTCTTGAAGGAGGCGCTTAGGAGCTGAGCTACTTTGAAAAGTAACTGCTAGATGCCCCTGGGCCCGCCAGGGTCATGACAAGAGCCCATGGATGAGTTCCATACCCAAGCTGGTGTGACCAGGTGCCTGTCATGTGGCGGAGAGCTCTGTTCTGGGTGACTTGATAGCCTGGGAGTACTGAGGGATGTGTCAGCAGGCACTCAGAGCCATCTGTGGGGCCACCAAGACCAGAACATCTTGGCTCCAAGACTATGGGTGGAATCATCTGGTGGCTTGACACATCCGTCCTCTTCCAAGGATGCTCTGAGGAAAAGTGACATGAGGTGGGCCCAACACCCACTGCAGCCAAACTGGCTGGCTTATGCAGCAGAGCCTGCAGCCGTGGGCTGGGTTAGGGTCTCCCTGGTCCCAGTGGCTACCAAGGCCCTAACACTAGTCTCCTTTCAGGTGGCCCCGTCTGCCTGGGTGCCAGGTCAACTGATACAGACATGGCAGGTGAGTCTGTCCTGCTCCAGGTAGTGTCCCCAGTCCCACTGAGACTCCTGAGCAGGTTGTAGAATGACCTGGCCTCCCCAGTTTCTGCCTTGTGACACCTTGAGTGCCACAGTGGGGCATTGTCAGCGTCCAGCCTGCAGGTGAAGGAGGCTGAGACTAGAGATCCTAGAGGGCTGTGCCCGCTCTCCTAGGGGCTGTGGAGGGGCCTCCCGCTGTCCACCTCTTCCTGTCCTGCTTGCCAGCCCAACAACTCCTGGACCCTGGGTGCTGACCCCGGGGCCTTTATACTGACCGCGGCCAGTCTCTGGTGGGTTCTTTCCTTCTACTCCCCAAAACACATGCAGTGCTGGTATGCGGCTGGCTGCAGCCCAGAGTGAATGGCTGATCCTGCAGGGTCTGTGTGCTGTATAGCCTGAAGTGCTGGGAGGGTGCTCCGGCAGGCATCTGGCTGTGGCAGGCTACCTGGGGGTCTCCTTCCTGCAGGAAAGGAGAACAACTTCCCCCCGCTGCCTCACTTCCTGCGGCTGAAGCCCTGCTTCTACCAAGACTTCTCTGATGAGATCCCCGTGGAGCACCAGGTGCTGGTGAAGAGGATCTACCGGCTCTGGATGTGTGAGCTTTCTGGGAGGGCGGGCCCAGCTTAGTGCAGGAGCATTGTGGTCCAGGCAATGTGCAAGGCCCTGGTTCCTGCACAAGGCTCATCCTTAATGTGCAGGTGGGTGGGTCCCTGGGCCCCAGCCTAGGTCCCTGGTGACTTACCTCCTACTCTTCCATCTGTGTCCCCCTTCTAGTTTACTGTGCCACTTTGGGTGTAAACCTGGTGGCCTGCCTGGCCTGGTGGATTGCGGGCGGAGCGGGTGCCAATTTTGGCCTGGCCTTGCTCTGGCTGGTTATCTTCACTCCCTGCAGTTACGTGTGCTGGTTCCGGCCTGCGTACAAGGCCTTCAGGTAAGCCTGGTCCAGGGGCCCTCAGAGCACAGAATTTTAGGCCCACTCTGTGGGGTGAGCAAGCTTAAGAGTTGTAGACCCACGGAGGTTGTGCCTTTTGATTCCTGGGAAGCTGGTACCTGCCCATCCAGGATAGGTTCTGGCCCAGTCACCAACAGTACTTGTCCTCTACTTCTCCGGTGTCGTGGGGTTGCTGGGGTTAGCTCGGTGTGAGATACAAGGCAAGCAGCTTGTGAGCCCTGGGCCCCTGGGCCTCCTTGGAGCTTTGATGTGGTGTCACTGTGGAGGTATGGTCACAGTTCCCCTCCCTGCTGCAGCCTCTGGATTGCAGGCCTGCACACGGAGACATAGGGGTGTGCATGTGCCATGACACAGCTGTAGCAGTCTCATGACAGTTCTGTCTCCACCAGATAAGTTGTGGGGATCAGAGTCAGGCCATCAGCCTTGGCAGCAGGCACCTCTACCTTATTCTAAGTTTTAATAATGGCTTTACTGAGCCTGTGTCGTGCACTGTGGTTCCTAATGCAGAGAGCCTCAGTGTTAGAGTGCAGTGGTTTAGCCTTTGTGCTTACTTCTAGAAGATTCTATCACCCCAAAAGGAAACCAGCCTCCACAAATCCACTTCCTATCTCTGGATTTGCCTGTTCTAGACACTTTGTAGTGTGTGGCTTCTGTTTCTGAGCACAAGGTCCCTAGACTGTGGCCTTTGCCAGAGCCTTGTTCCTGATAGGGGCCTCCTAGTATTCCAGCCTGTAGATAGACCTGCCGTGTCTGCCGTCTGCCCATTTGCGGATGCCCTCAGCTGGCTCATCCACGTGTGCTGTTAGCTCATAAATGGTGCCTGAGGGACAGTGGAGAATAGGAAAGGCCCAGAGGGCTCCTTAGTCAGACAGATGCCTGCTCAGCCAAGTCACCATAGCAGGAGAAAAGAAGAGGGTCCCAGAGCAGAGGCCCACCTCCCACGCCCAGGATCCCCCTTCTAAACGAAAGCAGCTGCTTGATGGCCCTTCACCCTCTTGGTAACATGGCATCAGCCATGCTCCATGACGCTGAGGCTCCAGTTCTTTCTGTGGTGTCCCCGGGGAAGTGGCAGTCTAGGCTTGGAGAGCCTTAAGTCATTTCAGTCCATCAAGGGCAAAGGAGCCTTGACACTCAGACTTCCCTCTGGGCCCACTCCCTCAGGAAGTGTGGGTGACCCTTGCATTTTCTGTCACTTACAGAGCCGACAGCTCCTTTAATTTCATGACATTCTTCTTCATCTTTGGAGCTCAGTTTGTGCTGACCGTCATTCAGGCCATCGGCTTCTCGGGCTGGGGAGCATGGTAAGCAGACAGAAGGATGTGTGTTTCCTGTATGTCTGTGTTTGAGAGCCTCTGCCAGCATGGGCGCAGGGCATGCCCCAGGGAGGGTGCTCTCCAGACAGATGTTAGGAGAGTGTGCCATGGGCCGCCAGCAGGGGGCACTGCTCAGCTGCTCCCAGGCCTGTCTCGATCCCCCACCCTCTGACCCTCTTTTTTTTTCTAATGCTCTCACTATGTAGTCTTGGCTGGCCTGGAACTTAACAGAGGTTTGCCTGCCTGGCTCCTTAGTGCTGGGATGAAGACATGTGCCACTGTGTCTGGGCATTTATTTCTTCTGTGTGTCCTAGTCAAAGTCCATATAAAGTCCAGGTGTCTTCGTAACCTGTCAGCCCCTTACTCTTCTCATGAACCAAGCTCCCCACCCCACCCCGGCAGCTGGATCTGTAACCCTTGAACTGGCTGTCACTCACCCCATCACCCAGGCATGCCACCAGTGCCTGAGTCAGATAGGCAGGTGGCGTTCTCAGGATGGATGGGCTACCAAGGGGATACTGAGGGCAGAGCCCTGCCCAGCTCCCTCCTCTCGCCACCCAGCAGCCCTGACCCCCCAGACCAGAGAACAGTGGGCATCAGGACACTGGGGTTGCCATCTTTGTGAACACAAGTGACTGACCATTCTATGTGCCTGCGACCAAGCACACGCCTTTAATCCAGTACTGAGGAAGGTAAAGGAGGTGGATTGTTGTGAGTTTGAGACCAGCCTGGTCTACATAAGGAGTGAGTTCAGGGCCTGGGCTGTAGCTCAGCAGAGCGGGTACAGCACTTGCCTAATGTGCATGAGGCCCTGGGTTCCTGCGTTCAGTTCCTGGACCACATAAACCACACATGGTGGCCCACTTGTCATCCTAGAACCCAGAAGGGTCATGAGTTCAAGGCCAGGGGTATAACTGGCATCTGCAGAGCACTTGTTACGGTGCTCAGTTGAGTCCATAGCACTGCAGACGCTCATGATCACCCTGTGTCTCAAAAGGAACAGACACGGTTAGGAGAAGGTGGCTATGGTGGCCTCATGCCTCTAGTTCCAGGAAGCTGAGGGAAGACTGCTGCAGAGTCAAGGCAAACGTGGGTGAGCCCTGTCTCAGTTAAGAAAGCCCTTCAGGACAGTGTCAGAGGGGGACAAAGAGCCAGGATGAGATCTGGGCTTTGGGGGCCCTACACCCAAAAGAAAGGAGGAAGTTCCAGCAGCAGCAGCAGCAGCAGCAGCAGCAGCAGCAGCAGCAGCAGCAGGCACGGTGCCCCACCAGCACTTGAGCTGCCGTGTGCAGGAGCGAGACAGAGTCAGGAAGCAGCAGCTCCAGTAAGTGAGGACTCTGGAGGCACATGGTCCGAGCTTGTGTCTCCATGGGCGGTGACAGTATGTGTGACCCCAGTGCTGGTAGGAGAGAGACAGCCACCAGTCCGGCTAAACCTAGACCCAGTGTCACAGCAGTATGGTGGAAGGTGGAGAGAGGGCTCAGCACATAAAGGACTGCCCAGCCCCCTTCCCAGTAAGTTTATGAAATGAACAACAGAGGGAGAGACCCCAGTTTCTAATACACAGACACAGGCACGCACATGCCAGGCACTGGAAACAAACCTAGGAAAACTGCTTCCAGCCTGCGGTCCGAGCCCTCGTGCCGAAGAAGCCCAAACCAAACAAATGGGCCAGAAATGGATCCTTCCTGACACCACAGGAGCTGGATGGGTAGGATTAGGTAAGTCACAAGCCAGGCATGGTAGTGCACACCCTTGATTCAGCATTCAGACAGAGGCAGGTGGATCTCTGAGTTTGAGGCCAGCCTGGTCCAACAGAGTGACCAGGACCAACAGCCAGGACCACACAGAGAAACCCTGTCCCAAAAAAAACAAAAGGAAAAAAAATCACATATGTTTTGTTTGGTTTAATTTTTGAGTCAGGGTTTCACATAGCCTAGGCTGGCCTCTCAGATTGTATACACACAAGGATGACCTTGAGCTCTTGCCTGACCCTCCTGTGTCCACCTCCTGAGTGCCTGAATGACACGACACATATGTCCCACCAAGCCCCACTGATTAAGTCTCAAGTTTTAGTTCACTTGATGTCAGTGTGGAGAATGAAAGATGCTATAGTGACCCGTAGGAGGCACTGGGGCCATGACATTGTGTTGTTTCCTGTTCGCAGTGTGTTCTAGGAACTGAAACCTGTCAAATGGTTACTTTTTTTTTTTTTTTTTTTTTTTTTTTTTTTTTTGTAACCATCATTTTGGGTTGGCCAGTCACTTTCTGGTCATTAACAGAGCCTGGCTCCCTCAAAGTTATTTTTTTTCTCTATAATCTGTTGGGGCTCCGTACATATATGCAGGAGTAGGCCTTATTTACCAATTCCTTGTTGTTTGTCAGGGCTTTTTGCATATGGAGGACAGGGCCCTTCAGTGTGCTGAGCCCTTTCCACTCCGTGTCCATCCCCTCTCTCGCTCTGCAGTGGTTGGCTGGCAGCCATTGGATTCTTTGGGACCAGTGTTGGGGCTGCTGTGGTCATGCTGATGCCAGCTATCATGTTCTCTTTGTCCGCTGTTGTGATGGCTGTCACTATTGTGAAGGTGAGTCCTAAGACTTTCTTTTATCTCACCATTCTTTGTTCACCAGTCACGCAGAACACCCCATGTTTTCAGCTGCAGGCTGTGACAGGGAGTCTCACTTGGGAATTGACAGGGTCCTCTGCTTAGGTGTCCACACCTCAGATCCCAGAGGAGGGCAGGGGGTGTCACTGACACCAATGGTTTTGTCTCAGGAGCCTTCCCTGTAAGGAGGGCAGGGAGCCCCCCAAGGCCAGCCAAGTTCACCAGACACTGCCGTGACCTGCAGCAGTGCCACCTGGACACACACATGCCTCCAGAAATAGCACAGGTCTGCTGTGGACAGCACTAGGGCAGAGATGCCTGCAAGGAACAGGATAAACCTTCGGTTTTGTTTTGTTTTTAAGATTTATTTTATATATATGAGTACACTGTTACTGCCTTCAGACACACCAGAAGAGGGCATCGGATCCCATTACAGATGGTTGTGAGCCACCATGTGGTTGCTGGGAATTGAACTCAGGACCTCTAGAAGAGCAGTCAGTGCTCTTAACCACTGAGCCATCTCTCCAGCCCCAAGATAAACCTGCAGTTTGTTTCAAGGGCATGAACCCAGGGCCTTTTGAATGTGCCAGGCTGCCACCCTGCCCAGCCCAGAGCCTGACTTTCCATTCGTGAGGCTGACGTGTATATGTGTGTGTGTCCATGTGTGTATGCTGTGTCCCTGTGTGTATGTGTATGTTTGTGTGTCCGTGTCTCTGTGTGTGTGTGTCCGTGTGTGTGAACGAGCAGCCCAGGCCCTGCAGAGGTCCTGAAATGTTGACAGATGAAATCCAAGATGGCACATGGTATCTGTGTAGTAGCCAGCCCTGTCTGGGGGTAACAGGATCACACTCTCCATGTGCCAGAGCAGCCCTGTGAAGCTAGAAATGGCAGGTAGTCCCCTTCATTGGGTCACCCCACATCCCAGGCTAGCCCAGGAATTCGGGGTACTGTGAAGAATTCTCAAGAGGATTCCAAACTCCAAACGTGGAGGAGAGGCTGCACTCTGGGTTGGGCGGGCCTGGGAAAGCAAGCTGGGCCAGTCTAGCTTCAGGGCTTCTGCCTTTTTTTTTTTTTTTTTCAAATTTTGGAGGCATTGTCTCATGTCCCAAACTTGGAGGCATGGTCCCAAACTGACTGGGTAGCCAAAGATGACTTTGAACGCCTGATTCTCCTGCCTCTGACTCTGGAGTGCTGGAGTGACAGCTGTGTCACTGCACCTGGTTTGTATGGTGCTGGGAGAGGATGGAACCAGGATGACTGCTCTACACCGTAAGCTGTACCCCAGCCCAGGGGCTCATGGTTAGCCTCTGGCTCCCACATGAGGATTCAAGGTGTGTGCTAACATGCCTGGGTTTTCATTTATTTCTGAGACAGTCTCACTATGTAGCTCTGGCTGTCCTGGAACTCACTCTGTAGTCCAGGCTGGCCACAAATTCAGAGATCCTCCTGCCTCTGCCTTCCTGACTTCCTCTTTTCTATCCTTGCCCCTGATTATCAGGTGCACAGGATCTACCGTGGGGCTGGCGGAAGCCTCCAGAAGGCACAGACAGAGTGGAGCGCTGGCACCTGGAGGAACCCACCATCGAGGGAGGCCCAGTTTAACAGTTTCTCTGGGAACAGCCTGCCTGAGTACCCTACTGTCCCCAGCTACTCTTCCAGCGGAGGCCACTGGCCTTAGGCAGCTGGCTGGACCCACCACCTTTGGTCCTGAGGCCTGAGCATCTCCCCAGGGTCCCAGAAGGTCCTTGGTCCCTGTTCATCTCTTGTCTGAGCCCTCAGCAAGCACTGCCCAACAGCCATTGTCTACTGCCATCCTCCCAGGGCCAGGCTGGGTTTGCCCTGCTCCACCTGTTAAGAGGGTAGGACCCCAGCTTGTGCAGGAGAGGCTTCAGCCTGCAAGCTCACTTCCTTTGTGTGGCTGAGATGTAGAGAACTAGGCCCAGAGCACTGTGTACAGAGGTATGCGTGGGCAGTCAGGAGCATGGTGGCTGTGCCTGCAGCCTCTGCTCTGCCACCTACTATACCCATGTTCTTCTGGGTCCTGCTACTTCCTCATCCCATCCCTCGTGACAGTGACAACCTGCTGTCCCCTCCACTACCCAGGATCCTCTGACCACCTGCAGACCCTGATCCATCTGGGTGAAGGTGTTCTGGCCCCCAGGAGGCCCCTCCCTCTCTGTGGGCAACTGGCAGAGAGGGACAGGCTAAGCCCCCAGCCACAGGACTGCCTGGACAGATGTGTGCCTTAGAGAGACCTGAACTTCCTCCCCACACCCTCTGCCTTCCCAGGGCAGCTGTGGCCTCACCAGGAGAGCCAAACCAAGTCTTGGAATGCCCACAGCACCTATGATGGCATTGGATTCAATATTCTTCCTCATGATCTGATGCTACTAGCCAAGTCACCGAGTCTCCAGGCCTCTCTGCAGGGCCATGTCCCTCGTGTGCCAGTATCATGCCAAACTGGGCACCTGGCCTCTACCCCATCTCAGAGTGGCATGGGGATGAAGTCAAGTGCCCGCCATAGGTGACACCTGCAGCTCTTCCCTGCCCACCCCTGGGTGTGTGCTCACACGCCATAGTCAGTTTTGTTATGTGAGAATATTCTAGAAATAAATTCTCTTTCTGCAGCAGGGCCTGTATTTGTGGGTGGGAAGACACAAGCTATGTGTGCACTGCAGTGTGGAGCCTAGAGGCTGGCATCACCTCCTGCTTTCTATTGCTGTCTGCCTTGCCCTTGAGACCACCTTCCACTGAACTTGAAGCTCACAGATTTGCCTAGGCTGGTTGATGAGCTCCAAGGATCCTCCTGCCTCTGCCTGCCCAGGGCTGGGATTGTAGGCAAGCCCCACCATGTTCTGTTGTCTACCTGGATGCTAAGCATACAGAGTGACATACACACACACAGAAAATAAGACCTCAGGGTTATCCTGGGCTACATAACAAGTTCAAATCCTGCCTAGGCTACATGGGACTCTGTCTCAGAAAGGTTTCAGAGAAGGTGGGTGCTCATGGGAGCACCCATGGAAATGGAGTGTTTGCAGAGGACATTAGCCTGGTGCTAGGGTAGTCCTGGACATCCAATTGCCTGGTGCCATTAAAAAGCAGAGAGGCAGACAGGTACCTGCTGTGAGAAGGACCACAGTGAGATGGGTGATGTGTCTACAAGTCCAAGGACACAGGGTCGCTGGCTGCCATGTACCACTGGAAACAGGCAGGGCTGGACTCCCGACAGAGTGGCTACTTTGGGGCCATCCGTCTTTGTTCCTTGACCTCTGTGTTGTCCCACAGAATGGAGACGAGCTTGCCACAGGGCACCAGCTCCCTGAAACTTCCCCTGTAAGCTTGTGCCTACACACAGACACACACACACACACACACACATACACACACACACACACACACACGAGTGACCAGGAGAGGAACCCCATAGTTCAGAAGTTGCCAGCCCATCCTCTCTCCATGGTTGTGGTGCCACTCTGCCTTAAACTACCCGGGGACATTCTTGACTTCTCTCAGTCTGAGGGGCCCTTCCTGGAACAAAGGCCAAGGGGTTTCTGCTCCACTCCCACACTGAGCCCTGTCTGCAAAGTCCTTAGTATGATCCCACGCTGTGACCCAGTCTCTGCCTTTCTCCTTTTAATCTTTTCTAGGTTTTTTTCTGTTTGTTTTAAACAAGGTCTCCTGCAGCACAGGCTGGCCTTGAACACGCTATGTGGCCAAGGCTGGTCTTCAACTCCTGATTCTCTTGTTTCCACCTTTTTTGGGGGGGAGGGGACATCAAGACAGGGTTTCTCTGTGTAGTCTTGTCTCTTCTGAAACTCAACTCTGTAGACTAGGCTGGCTTTGAACTCACAGAAGTCCTCCTGCCTTCACCTCAGCTGTCTCCATGTTGGGATGACAGGTGTGCTGAAGCACTGTTCTTTACCGGAGTGTCCCAGTCATCTCTCCTTCTGGTGTCCTGCTCACCTCTTCTGCTGGCAGGGCAGGGTGCTGGGGACAGCGCAGAGCGTGTTCATCTCTGAAGCCAGGAAGACGTCCACCAATGGCTGATAATCTGGAACCTTCTCCCTGGAGTTCTCACTTAGGATGGTTCCTCTAATGTTTAGAAAGCTCTGGAATGCTTTAAAATGGGGAAACAGAGGAAAAGTGTATATAGAATCACCGTTGTCAGAATCTGGGGGTTTCAGGGAGCTCCCTGCCAGAGTCTGCCTTGTCTCAGGATGGTAAGCGGATAAAATGTGCTTGTCTCTTCCCTCCCATGTAGACATCACAAATCACCATGCAGCTGCCATTCAGTCTGACAAGCTCTGGGCCGACACCCACAGTCAGTGGGCGGATGACATCCTCCATGCTTTGTGTAGGACAGGCAGTAAGCAAGCAGTCTGCCAGCCAGTGATGCCTTCCAGTCTATGGGCAGAGTGGGTATCACAAATCAGTTGATGGACAAATATCTTCCTCCATTTTTTGCAGAGGGCAGAGATTAGCAGTTAATCTCAGTCAGTGATGGCCTCCCTCCTACATACAGGGCATCAAGTCAAGTGGCATCAAAAGGAAGCCACATGGCAGCTCAATTCTAACTCTGCTTTTTATACATGAAGCTGAGGCCCAGAACTTTGTGCAGGCCCATCCCAAGGCAAGGCGAACTCCCGCGGGCGGCACCCACAGCTCCCACACACTTCCCGGGGATTAGCTTGGACTAATCCCCAGTTCCAGGAGCAACATAAAGAGAACAACACAATAGCACTGTCTTCCAAGACTAGTCCCTGCTGGGTGGCCCAGACACCAGGGCTGTGGGGGCAAGACTGGGCATCCTGCCACTCAGCATGAGGAAGCCATTTGTACCCAGAGCCTCCGAGAACAGCAGTGCAGAGTGAGCCGCTGCAGCCCCTTAGCAATGCTGTACCTTCTGCTTGGGACAGGATGTTGTCGGCTTCCTCCAGCTGCTGAGGAACTCCACTCCAAGCAAGTGACAAAGTCGCCTGGTCTGCTGGGGTTTTCTGCAGACAACATAACCCTGGTGTCTGGGCAGGGGATCAGTGTTTCCCCAGCACCCAGTCCTCAGCAGACCAGGAGTTCTAGGTTAACCTCTGCCATATATGAGGCCATGAGATTCTGGAAAAAAAAATCTTGGGGTCTGGAGAGAAAGCTCAGTGTAGTTAAGAGTGCTGGCTGCTCTTCTAGACGACCCAGGTTTAATTCCCAGCACCCACATGACAGCTAACAACTGTCTGAAACTCCAGTACCGGGGAACCCAACACCTTCACACAGACATGCATGCAGGCAAAACACCAATACACATGAAATAAAAATAAACATAGAAAAAATCTTGGTGGTGCACACAAACCTTTATTTCTAGTCCATGGGAGGCTAAGGCAGGAGGATCTGTGTGAGTCCAGGACTACATAGTAAGTTTCAGGTCAGCCTGGACTACACAGTGGAACCCTGTCTACACACAGACAGACACCAAGCAAACAAAAAATTCTTGGCTTGATGGGATGGCCTGGCAACCAAAGTTCAGTACTCAAACCCTACATAAAGGCAGAGGGAGCGTGGGCTTCACTTGCTTGGCCTCTAACCTAACACGGGCTGTGGCACATGCACCATGCACGTGCACACACAACCACACACACAAAACGATAAAACTTTAAAGTGTTCTAACCTGCTGAGCCTGACTGCGTTATCACCTGTTGTGCCAGTGTGGACCTACAATCAAAACAAACCCTACGATAGGCCGGGCAGTGATGGCCCACGTCTTTAATCCCAGCACTTGGGAGGCAGAGGCAGGCGGATTTCTGAGTTCAAGGCCAGCCTGGTCTACAGAGTGAGTTCCAGGACAGCCAGGGCTACACAGAGAAACCCTGTCTTGAAAAACCAAAAGCCAACCAAACAACAACAACAAAAAACCCCAAACCAACAAATTCAGCGAGAGGAGGAGAAAGAATGGGAGAAAATTCCAGCATTTCAGAAAAGCAACCTGAGCCGGCAGCTCACCAGAAGCTGACCCAAACATGAATAGTTCCAGCTTACTTCACCGACTCTTTGCCATTTAAAGAGTGACACAGCCTCTGTAGCCCAGGTTAGCCTCCTCCTTAGTGCGAGATTACAGATGTTTGCCCACACTCTCTGGGCTCCAACTTTACTAACAGGGACTCAGGGCTAGGGCTTTATCATGGTTCTCGGGAGGATCCTCAGCTCAGGGTGGGCCAATCAAAGTAGGCAGGGGGTTAGGCTAAATTGTCCCAGGGGAGGATCTGGTTGGATTGTGTTTTGCCAATCAGGTAGGTTGGGTGGTTGTGAGGTCTAGGAGTCTGGTGCCCCTGAGGCTCACTCCTTTGTTCTCCCTGCCACCCCACTAGCCCTCACTGTTTCACAGGAGCCAGACCTGTGTTTCGCCCATCTTCCTCCTTCTTTATCCCGCCTGAGCTCAGCCCTTAGCTGCAGCCCTGAAACCAATGATTTGGGGACACTGCACCCCACTATAGCTGACATTGGGAAGTCGAGGTATCCGTCACTTAGAAGCATAGGAACAGGGTGGTGGTGCAGCGGCAGATGAATCCATAGTCTTTCTCTAACCCTCAGCGTCTATATCGGAACATAGAAGGCGGTCTTAAACAAGAGGGAACCTGAGACTCTGCAGCCTGCAGCAGGCGACCAGGGAGGGGCTGGTCAAAGTTCTGCGGGACTGCCCTGCCAAGAACAGTCCCTTGCACCTAGTTGGGAAGCTAGCTAGAGTGTTTTATTCCTTCTTGGATTCCCACCATATACCCACAGACCTTGCCATTCACCTAAACTTAGAGCAAGACAGTACTGAGGACCAGAGAAGGTGACACGTGTGACTGCTGCCTGGGCCGGCTCTAATCCCGACCTCAACTCCTGTATACTTTCAGCCCCACAGCCATTCACTGGTTTAAGTCTTAAGTAACCAGCCCACCCTTCCCAGTACACAGGTTGAGTACCCACTGTGTGCACACTCCTGTTCTGGCTCCCAGAAGACTAGACTTGAGAGGAGACATAACCATCCCATCACAGTTCATGCTGTAGCAAAAGGAGAGAGAGGCTGGGGTGGACTTCTCTACAGCCTGCAGCTTCTGGGCGTGCGCTCAGCTAATTAAAAGCTGGATTCAGCCTTCCCCGTGGACACCATAGTCACGGCTTGTTTTTTGTTGTTGTTGTTTTGTTCTTTGTTTTCTTCTAAGCCCTAAGCGATGAGGGAGAAGCTGGGCTCTGGGCGTGTAAGATCTGGCCTTTCCGGGGGCTATCTGGCCAAAGCAATGCATCCTCTGGGACTTCACCATCCATGCTATCATTTGAAACTTGGGCTCCCCTCCCTCAGGACTGAGGACTCCCTGGATAGTTCACCGTTTTGAGTCTCACATAAGGACCCTACTCAGCAGCCCCTCCCCACCTTCATTACCGCGATGCATGAACAAGCACGTTGAAAACTGCACCGACTGAGTGCCAGTTAGAAGCGAACGAAGCCTGCGCTAGGTGCAGGAGTCTGGCAGGGGAGCTGCCGTTTGGCCCCAGTTGACCTGCTGCAGGATTGGGACCCCAGAGGTTCTGGCACCTGGGGAGGTATCGCCATGCAAAAGAACGAAGAGAAAAACTAAGGGGTAATGGGGTCATGTCTGTTACCCTAGCACTTGATGACTGAGGCAAGAGGGATTTCTAAGAGTTGGGGGCAGCCTCAACTACATAGCAAGACTGTCTCAAAAAAAAAAAAAAAAATTAAAGAATTAAAACCGAGACAGGCCGGGCGGTGGTGGCGCACGCCTTTAATCCCAGCACTTGGAAGGCAGAGACAGGCGGATTTCTGAGTTCAAGGCCAGCCTGGTCTACAGAGTGAGTTCCAGGACAGCCAGGGCTACACAGAGAAACCCTGTCTCGAAAAACAAAAACAAAACAAAAAAAAAAACCGAGACAGACAGCCCTGACTCTGACCACTTCCCGCTAACCAAAAGCGACATTTTGCTGCGGTGCGGACCATTAATTTTAGAGTAGTGTTTTCTTTTATGGCAGAAACTTCCGGATCCAGCGCCAACCTTAACCACAAGAGGCCACGCCCCTCTATAACGCCTACCGTGACGTTGGGTGGCGAGACAGTGACGTCACAGATATGGCTGTGGGTTGGCGCCTGGGAGACCGCCACGCGTCTCCATGGCAACGAAAGGATGATGCCTAAAGGATTGCGTAAACAACGCCCGCACAAGGGTGGGGCCGCTGCTGGTCGTATTCACAGCTCAGGTACGCTCCCGCCGCCACCAGTCTCTGGTGTCCCTCGGGACCCGCACACCGGCGGCCTCGGCTTGTCCGCAAAGCGCAGCGGCCGTAGCGCGGCGACTCCTTACCAACAGCCGCACGTCGCAAAACAGCGTGTCCGCCCCTCGGCCACGCCCCTGCGTTAAGATAAAGCTTTGCTCCCTCCAACTTACACCCTATTGTGGTAAAGCTCCGCCTTGCCACCAGGCCACGCCCCCAAACCGTCGTAAAGCGCTCACCCTGCCTCTAGGCCACTCCCCTACCTTGTGGTTAAAGTTCCGCGCCCATCTTCAAGCCACGCCTGCACACTGCCGTAAAGCTCCACCCTCGCCTCCAAGCCACTGCTCTGATCGTCGTAAAGCGCCGCGCCCCTCTCAAATACCATACCCACATTGGTTGTAAAGCCGCGTTCCGTGCCTCAAGGCCACGCCCCGCGCTGTGACGTAGAACGCGCACGCCTCTCGCGGCCCGGTTGCGACTGCGCAGTGGAGCGCGCAGGCCGCCGCCCCCCGCTGGCCGACGCTGGCGGCGTAAGGCGCGCGGGGGCTCCGCGGAGCGGGCGCGGCGGAGCGGCGGAGCCCGGCCCTCTCCGCCGAACATGCCGAGGCCCGCCCCGGTAGCGCGGGAGCCGGAGCGGGGGCCCGAGCCGGAGCGCGAACGTGCGCGGGGCCCGGAGCGGGGGACGCCGCGCTGCTGAGCTCGGCCACCACCGCCCGCGGGCCCCAGGCGGGGCGCAGGTAATGTTGCGCGCGCAGGGTCGACCGCGCCCCACCCCCGCCGCACCGGGACCCCGTGACTCCCACTGACCCCGGATAACCCCACTCCGGGCCGGGTTGAACCATGTCCGCATCCTAAGATTCCTGACTGGTGTTCTGCACTGGGCGACCCTCACTTCCGGTCACCCTGCCTCAGTATCCCTTACTGTCTGACTCCACCTTTGCTCTGGCTTTCTGGTCCCTGAGTTCGAGTGGGCACTGTTTCCCGGGTGCTCAGCTCACCTGCGACACCCAGGCACCCCCCCTTCCGGCCACCCTCCCCCTGAGACCCCTCATTCTTCATTAGTATTCCGTTTCACTTTGACCCCATCCGTGTACCTGCGCTCTGACTTCCCAGTTTCCTGTGTCTCCTTACTAGGTGTTCAGCCTACCTGCAACCCCCTCCCTCGTTTTTCATCGTGTCCCCCCGGATGATCCTTTCTCGTCCCCAGACCCCCTATACACCTGGTCTCCGGGCCTCCTGCCATCTGGACTCGTGTCCTTGTCCGTTCACACTCCCAGCCCTTCTTCCTGATGGTCACTCCGAACTATTTGTGGCCTTGATGGTTTGTTGAGTTGGAGAAGAGCTGGGGCGGGGGAGGGGCTTAGGGTCTGGAACAGAGGGTCCTGTCTAGGTGGAGTCAGACCTGTTGCAGGGAGCTGCTTGGGAACTCTAGGCCCAGCTGCCCACGCCCTCCCCCTTCCGCTCTGGCCACCGGCTTTGTTTTCCGGAAACACACGGATCAAGGCGGGAGGGGTGAGATGTCTGAGCAGGCTGCTGGATCCCGTCTGGTTTACTCTGCCCCAACTTTGTGCAATAAGAGATGGGATTAGAATGTCTTCAGAGAGCAGTTTCTGTGGTGTCCTGGACTTCTAGGTTGGGGGCAGATGGTTTTCATCTTGGTGGCCTCCTGATGGCAGTTTGCAGGAAGCTGTCTGGGAGGTGGTTTGTAGGTGGAGACATGTCTGTATCCTCTCTAGATTGCAGTCTGCTTCCCCAGCCCATCCCTCAGGGCTCTGGAGGCTGATGAGGGTCTTTGTCCAGGAGCCTTAGTAGTGGATATCTGGGGACTAT
The DNA here is from genome assembly GCF_011762505.2 of Arvicanthis niloticus. Classification (NCBI taxonomy): domain Eukaryota; kingdom Metazoa; phylum Chordata; class Mammalia; order Rodentia; family Muridae; genus Arvicanthis; species Arvicanthis niloticus. The sequence continues at coordinate 1,890,338 of NC_133429.1, read as the reverse complement.
GGGAGCACAAAGGCCTTGTTGGTCTAGGAGAAACTCCAGCTGCCTACAGAGATTATTATGGTCAAGTCAGGTGCTGTCTGGGTCCCTCGCCTGCCCTCGGGAATTTGCTTGGGTGTAGAGAATGGTGTCTGCAGGTATCTCTTGCCACTGGACCTGTTTGGTACTGGCGGGTGCGCGCCCCCCCCCCCCCCCCCCAGGTATGCAGTGCCTGCCTGCCTGCCATGGGTCTCCAGGACCTGGACAGACATTGTTCACTCTCCACCCTTCCTACAAAGGCTGAGCCCTGATGATTTCCTCGGAGCCAGAGAACATGGGGGGGAACCAGATGGACTGAGCAGAGCACTGAGGACCCCCACGGAGGGCCAGATCTAGAGGCTCCAAAACTAACCTAGGCTCCAGGGCCTGTTGCAGGCAAGTGGGCTGAGATGTAATGTCTGCATGCTTCTTATCCCTGGGCCTGCTTGCTCAGAGGAGAGGTGGCCTCTCATCTTCTTAGATTATACCTTGGAGTGGTCACTGGGCTCCAAGCACATTCTAGAGGCAGGCAGCCAGTGCTGTCCACCATGGTCTGGAATATCGTGTGATTTTGGGGACTTTTCTGTAATCATACAGAAAAGTCTGGCAGAGGACATAGGCAAGATCCTTGGTGATTGAACTGTTCCCACATGCCCATTTGGGAGTTGGGACAAACGGTGGCGTGCCAGGCAAACGCAGGGGACCATTTGTGTTCATGGGGAACTTGAATAAGGGATGTGCTCATCCGAGATGCCCGGGAACTCACACATGGCTGGACAGACACTGTGCTGCTCGGTAGATGGGGTTCATTCTCCGACTCCTTCCTGCTGAGATGCCCCACCTAGGCCCCTCCCCCACAGCAGCCGCCATCCTTTCTACAAGGCTCTAGGGCCTGGTGAGGTCCTGTTCCGCTGTGTGGTAAGCCCAGTGAGAAGAGTGAGGAGAAGCAGGGTTGAGGGTCCTGCTGTGACTAGGTGTCCTGTAGTGTGGTCTTTGGTGTCAAGATGGTATAGGACAGGCCAGTGGCTTTCTTGTAATCTGGGGGACAGATGGGGCCACGTGAAGGAGGCCCTAGCCCAAGAGTCCTGGGGCTAGGTCAGGGTGAAGTGGCTAGGACTTCATCCAGGTTTACCTGAGAAGACCCCAAATCTGGGGCTTGTGTTGCGTGTGTGGCATGGTGGCCATGAGGTGGCCATAACACCTTTTATAGAGAGGTGATCTTTTCCATACAGGATGAGCTGGGGTCTGTTGGCCTGATGTTAGCGACCCTGGTAAAAGCCAGGATGGCTATACCCTGACTAGGCCCATTCTGTATGACCCTGTGGGTTAGGACACACTCTGTCCCTTTGCTGTCCTATCCACTCCCTGCCACCTGTTACTTCCAGAGGCTGGGCAGCAGTGCCTGCTCATGAGTTGCTCTGATCTCAGTGGGTCAGAGTCATCCCCATCCTGGTCCTCAGTGGGTCAGAGTCATCCCCATCCTGGTCCTCAGTGGGTCAGAGTCATTCCCATCCTGGTCTCCGGGAGGTGTCTTGACCTCAAGGTGTGTGGTGTTGGGGAAACTTAGCAGGTCTCCACTCGGCTCCCAAAGTGCAGAAATATGAAGTATTTGGGTGGCCACCTGGTCACCCGAGGAGACACTCCATGGCTGCTTACCTTTGGGTGGGACAGGTTCCCTAGGCCTATGGGGGGCCATCAGACTCTATGGACTCCTTCCCTCTATGCTGTCCCATACACTTCACTGTCACCAAGAGGCTCCATCTTGGGTAGAGAGGGCACAGAACACCCAGAACAGTTGGCAGTGTGAGAGCCACGCCTGGGACCTGCCACTGTCAGATCTGTCCATGCTCAAACATGGCAAAGGAGCAGGCCCTGGTTCCCAGTCCTGAAGGAATGCCCCTAGTGCCTGGTGACAGCGTGAGGACTACATGATGCTTGGCATTCCTGTCCTCTGCTCACCAAGACCCAAGCTTTACCCTTGGGTGCTCCCATTAGAGCCTAGGTGTTATGGGTGGCTCCTCTGAAAGAGGCCCCACACTGGGAAGTTGGCCTCATTTAGGACCCAGTGGTCAAGGAGCCATTCCTGCTAGTCAGCCTCCACTTCCCTCTGAAGGAGCAGACCACACCCTCGCCCCTCGGAACAGCTCAGCGTCACCAGGGTGAGACAGATTGAGGTCACATCCTGTTGAAAGACAGGTCTTCCAGAGTCTGACATGGGTCAGAGTTTAGTGACAGCATGCAGCCTCACACTGAATCTGCAGTGAAAGCTGGAAACCAGGGTGTCCCCACATGGAATTGTACACGCCTATGACAGGGGACAAAAGGATGATGGTCTGTCTGTGACGGAGGGAGGCCCGTAAGTGTGGGTCTCCAGCCAGGGTACCACCACTGACTCTCACGTGGGAAGAAACCCCATCTGCTTGTTTTAACTTTAGATTTGTGAGACAAGAGTTCTCCTGGATTAGGATGGTCTCGAACACCAGACCCTCCTGCTGTGGACTCTCAGTGCTTTGGTAACCGTGCCTGGCTCTTTTGATGCAAGATTTTGTGTATCTCAGGTGTACCCACAAATGGGTGCCACATGCCATTGTGTGCCTGTGGAGGTCAGAGGTCAACTTGGTAAGGTTGCTTCTCTTCTTGCACTTCTGGGTTTGACAGGGCTCTGTTGTGGAGCCTGGCTGGCCTGGACCAGGCACTTCCTCCCTCATTGATACTGGTCGTTTGCATGGTGAGCATTTTGCCCACTGTTTTGTTTCTTGAGATAGGATATTACAACTTGTGTAGCCAAGGCTGGCCCTAAATTCACCGTATGGTCCAACCTGGCCCTAACTTCTGTAGCCAAGGCTGGCCCTAAACTCACCGTATGGTCCAACCTGGCCCTAAGCTCATGCCTCCTTCAGCTTCCTGAATGCCAGGGCATCGGTTTGTGGCACTACATCCAGGGAAACTGTCCTTGACTCTGCTGTAGGTTATTGAGGAAGCATCCCAGGTAGCTGAGGATAGCCTTGATCTCCTTGTTTACTGGGATTTGGTCTGTGTATGTTCTCTTGGGGTTACAGTGGGAAAGATTGAGGGTACTCCTGGGACAGCTAAAGTCACTTCTAGCTCGGGCTTAGGCCTGTGTAGGTCTTTAGGTGTGGATACAGGTTGGGGGAGGGACATGGGAAGTAGGAATACAGTCTGCCTTGCCAGAAGCCCAGAGTCTGCAGCTGCCCCAGGCACTGAAGGGCTGGGCTCTGGGTAGCTGAGACCCACAGGGCTGGCAGGTGGTATGCATCTCCAGGCGCTAGCCTGTCCTCTCCCACTCTGTGTCTGTGGCCTGTGCTTCCTGTCAGGACATGCCCCTGTGGGCTCCTGGGAAATCTACATGCTGCCTTTGTCTGTGCAGTTGGGCCCCTGAGAGGAGGTGAATGCCCAGTTCTGGGCTCCACCCCAGTATACTGTTATTAAAATGTTAAAACCAAGGATGGTAGCTTATGCCTGTCTTTCCCACACTAGGGCAAGGAGGCAGAAGGATTGGGGGTCAAGGCCAGGATTGGGTAAAAGTCCTGGGGAGGAAGTGGGCCAATGACTGCCTACTCAGGTCTCCAGTGCTCACTTAGATGGCAGGCTAGACCCTGTGGCCACCTGTGGTCCCAGGGTCCAGGAGACTGTAACCCGTCCTCACACTGAGCCGTCTGTGGTAGCTAAAGAGGTAAGCTCTGGGTTCAAGAGAGACGCGGCTTCAGTGTGAGTCAGGTAGACAGTTACCTAGAAAGGCAGCCCTTGGCTCCAGCCCCTGGCAAATGAGCACACAAACACAAAAGATTACATGTAAATCAGTCTACCCTGGCTCGGGCCTGGAATTCCAGTGCTTGGGAAATGAGGCATGTGGCAAGTTCAAGGCTAGCCTGGGGTACATGCTCTGTTTCAAAAAGAAAATCAACAGGGTTTTTTTGGGGGGGTTGTTTTTTTGTTTTTTTGTTTTTCCTTCCCTTCTCCCTCTTGCTGCGAATGGTTGTGAGTCACCATGTGGTTGCTGGGATTTGAACTCATGACCTCCTGAAGAGCCGTCCATGCTCTTAACCGCTCCATCTCACCAGCCCCGACAGAGTTTTTTGTGACTGTTCCTGGTGACACTTCCAAAATTCCCAGTGGACAATCCCCTTCACCTCAGGATCTGCTGCTGGCTGAGTTGTCCTTTCTCATGTGTGATTGGTGGCCCCACCACAGTAGGCCGTCGTCAGGGGTGATGCCTGTGTACGCCCATTGCATGTGGTCACCGATCCCTACTTCATGTCTTCCCGCAGATCTATCTGAGCCCCGAGCCTAGCTTTGAGCCTGGCTCCCCACTGGGCTTTACAATGGCTACTGCATGGCTCTAGGCTCTGTTGAGCTGCACCTTGGCCTCTTTTCCATGCTGGACCCCTCATGATAATAGCCACCCTGTGTCCCCAGATATGGCCCATAGTTTCCTAGGAACAGAGTTACCCTTGCTGAGACATGGGTCAGGAGATTTCACAGAACCCAAGAGGCTATGTGTCTCACGTCACCTATGGCAAACCACATGGGTGCAGAGGGTACGAGGTCCTCAGCCTCAGGCACTGGTGACCTTGGGGGACACTCTGCTCTAGTGTGGGGGCATTGTGATTGGTGAGTAGGCCAGCTGAGTGTTCTGCCTGTCCTCACCTTTTGTGGTTTATGCGGAGGAAACGTTTACTCCTCAGGCACAGAGCGGAGGGAGAGCAGGGTAGTGGCTCTTTGCTCTCCATAGTTCACACTGGCTGTCAGGGCGCCGGGCCGCCCCTTCCAGTAGGTCCATGTGCTATCCTGTGGCAGTGCTGACCCAATGTTAGTGTGTTCCAGCACGGTGGACACTGCAGCTCATGTCGCTCAGGCTGGGGTCGATGGGTCCCCCAGATGACTGAGACTCTCACTGTCACACTGGCACATACACAGGTCTTTCCGGGGCTATGGCCCAGGCTCTCAGCCCTTTTCTGGGCACTGTTGGTGAGGTCCATGCAGAGCAGCAAGCCTCCACCACACACACACAGTGGCATGGCTCCACTGCCCCTGCCCACGAGAGCCCAGCTGTAGTGTTCCTTCCACTCCCACCCCAGCCATTTTCCCCACACTTGTGGGAACAGTGACTTGTGACCAGGAGCAAGTGAGCCATGGTGGTATTGAGGTGCCTTCCTCCAAAGACAAGGTTCTGAGAAGTCTCCGGGCCATTGTGCAAGCCTGTGCAAGTCTCTCCCTTTCCCACTGTCATCATCCTTGTAGGATGGTGCATATCTCTTGGTCATCAGATCCTGACCTGATGCACAGCTCACTTGCCCGTGGCCAGGTGGCACCAGCTCCTTTCTGATCAGGCTGCTTTCCCAGCTTGGCTTGATCCCCAAATTTCTCCAGCTGTCTTCCAGGATACTTAGTGCTGGGAGTCCCAATGTGCCATAACTCTGAAGCTGTAGCCCAGAGCCCTGCCCACTGCAGGGCTCTCATGGTGGCTTTTGTCCCTGCTTGTCCCTTTAGGTGGGTGCCAGGTCTAGCCTGGGGACTACTAATGACGTCAGCCAGGGACTGTGACATCACTAAGTGGAGATGCAGAGAAGGGGCTTGGGGGCCTCCGGCAGAGGAGCAGCCAGGGCCCCAGCAAGATGGGGGACCCCAAAAAGAACAGGGCAGGTGCGTGCTGGGGCCTTGCAAGGAGGGCTGTGTGTGTCTGGTGGGAGTCCAGCCTGCTGTCAGCCAGCTCCCTGAGCGGTGGGCACCATGCAGCTGGCTCTGTGGCCTAGCGTCACGCAGGCCAGCCCAGCATTTCCCCGGAGCCTGGGCTCACCTCTGGAGACAGCCTCACATAGAGAAAGAGTTGGGCTCTGGGCCTTGTGGGTCAGACCAGGGAGGGTTTATTTAGGGCTGGGGAGCCCTGCTCTCCTTCCAAGGGCTCTATTTTTAGCTCCACGGTTTAACCAAGACCAGGGCCGGAAGCATTTCCCCTTCTCTGGGTCTTGGGTCACTTTGCACGTGCTCAGCTGTGCCTGAGACAGCACGGTTGCAATGACAGCCTTCTTGTGATGTGCTTACTCTCTTGGGCACTACTGATGGCCACGTAACCTAGTTCTTCCTGTGAGTCCTCGAGAAGGAGTGGCCATGTGTTGGGTGGTCATGGTGACCTCAGATTATGCCCACCGTCCCACACAGTCACAGCCCTGTCTCATGGCAGTTTTCACAGCCTCCTTGGCCTAGCCACCTCTCCTGGCCCTGTGGGGTTGACATGACAGGCAGTGGCTATTGTGGTGTCTCCAACTGTATTGTAGCTGCATGGGGACAGTAGATGTACAGGTGACTCTGTGATGTTACTCAGCTGCCATGTCCTCTCAGGACGTGGCCAGCACACTCACTGGCCAGGAAGGCCATGGTTGAAAGGCACAAGGGTACATCAGGGGCTGCTTCCTCCTCCAGCCCCATACAGGACCCTTCCTTTGCCTCTCAGTTGTTGTCCCCCAGTGCGACCCACTCCCACTGTGTACATCCTAGCTGGCCTGAGTCCCTAGATGTGTGAGTCCCTCCACACATCATAGGTGGGCTTCTGGGCCTGCTGTGGGCAGCTCTGCAGGTCACCAGGCTGAGGAGGACACAGTGGGCCCATCCCTGTCCTCCTCAGAACAAAGGCTGATGTCCTCTGCTGCTGGGGACTCTGAAAGGCCAAGCCCCATCTGGGTACTTTCTAAACCCCAAGAAGCCCTGCTGCTTCTGGTGACCTGGGATGCCCCATGTTGGTGTGTGATGGACAGGAGGCTCCTCTTTCCTGACGTTGACACCCCTGTACAGGTCCTTGCATTTGACACAGCAAGGTGTCCACACTCTACGGTCTTCTGATGCCACTGTCCGATGCATCTCCCTACCCAGCTCATGGTGGCCTCTTGTGGGTTGTGAAGGGTACTCTTGCACACAGGCTGAGCACTGTGGAATGGGGGAGCACACCTGATCCCCAGGTGATGTCCTGTCTGGGGACTTGAGGTGTGTGCAGCTCTGTAGTAGGACACGAGTGCTGGGAAGGGTTCGCTCCCTGCACACCCTTCAACCCTTTTGACCCTTCCCTGTGTGTGAGTTGATCACACTGAGGTGATGGCTAGAGTCCTGGGCTCTATCTGTCCCTGAACGGTGCCTCCAGATGGATGCAGGGACGCCGAGGGCAAGGTGCTGGACCCTGAGAGTGCCTCTGTGCCTGCAGTTTACACAGCCACATTGTATTGGGTGCACAGAGGGCGGTGTGTCTGCACTACGCCATGTGTTTGGAGGTCAGAGTCATCTCCACAGTGTAGATCCTGGGGACAAGACATGGGTCATCAACTTTGGCACAGGAAGCCTTATCCATTGAGCCATCATTTTGTTGACCTGCTGCGTTTTTGTGAACAGAGTCTCATGTAGCTCATGCTGGCCTTGATCTCCCGATCCTCCTGCATGTTGACATGCTGAGTCCCCCACATTTTGTTTCTGTGTTAGAGATGGGACCCAGGGCCTCCAGCACAATGGGTGAGCACTCTGGGAAGAGAAGCCATGTCATGTGACAGAGGCTCCAAGGGGGCTATTCTGAGTGACACCTGGGTGAGAGTGAGGGCAGATGCTGTTTTCTGCTCTGTGACCTTTACCAGGTTCTTGTGGCCTGGGCATAGCCCTGCCAGTCTCCTGTTTCTGCACCCACCCCTGTAGGCACACAGGCCCCAATCCATACCTGTCTCCTCTCTGTCTTTAAGGCCACAGTGCTGGCATCTCATGGTGCCAGCCTTTCAGGTGTGCCTTCCTCAGCCTCCTGCTGTTACTCAGTGCTCTGATGAGGGACAGGAGCAGGCCCAGCCCATTGAGACTGCAGTTTCTAGGAGCCCCTCCCCATGATCTCCATGGTGAGGAAGGGTGGGACCTGAGGATGGTTTGGCTTGTCCTAGGGTGTTTTTGTGTCCTAAGTGGGGTGCAGATCCTTGGTGGCCTGTGGTATAGCTGTCCACACTGTAGAGACTCATGGTAAGGGTTTCTGTGGGACACGTACCCCTGCAGTATGAATCTGAGCTGGAAGACAGCCCCATACCTCCTGGGTTTTCTAGGGGTCCCCTTTATCTTGAGGAGAGTCCCTGTTGGCTGCTAAAGAAGGAGTTCAGACTTTCCCACTGTGGAGGCAGGCTGACAGTTACCTCATGCCCTAGCAGGAGAGCCGAGGTATGGGGAATCCTGTCAGTGGACGTGGACAGATAGGATGACCTCTGTGATGGCCACTGTGGCTTCTCACTCGCAGTAGTCACAGACCAGCAGAGAAGTGTGTAAGCAGCTAGCAAGCACCAAACCACTGCCTAGATTGGTGCTGGGAGAGGGCAGGACTCTGAGCTCTCCCTTAACAAGACTAACAAGGCTGTAGAGTGAGACCTTGTCTCAAAAACAAAACCTGCACAGGTGTTTCCCAAACCCAAGCCCTGGTGGCAGCTCCATTGGTAAAGCGCTGTCCTTGGAAGTTGGAGGACTGCATCCTCACAGAAAGCAGGCATGGCAGCCACAGCTTCAGGCCAGATCTCTGTGAGACTGGGGCAGCCCGGGCTGCACAGTGAGTTGTTGGCCAGCAAAAGTGTGTGGCTGCCCAGGGTCATCCTGGTGCCAGGGAGGTAGAAACAGGAGGGCTCCTGGGACTTGTTCAGGGAGAGATTTTGACTCAAATTGGGTTGAGGTTGGGTTGGCCTGGCCTCCACAGCCACCTTCACACATGGATTATACCTGGACACACAGTTGGGCACTGAGGTTATAGTGTTGCCATATTGTATAGTGAATTTCTGTTTCTTTAAAGGTTATATTTTTATTTTAATCTCTGGTGTGGGGACATGGGGCTGCTTCAGATTGATTAGCCTCGTGCTCTAGTGGAGGTGTGGTTTTGCCAGCTGCAGATAGTTTCTGTGATGTTTGCAATTCTGGAGACTTCAGAGAGGCATTTAAATGGGAGGCCCCAAGACAGTCAGTGGTTGCTGGCTATTGAGGGGTTTGCCTGTGGTTTGTTAGTAGTTTTGCTCAAAGAAGAAACAAAAGGAAAGAAATGAGATTCAGGGATCTGATCTAGCTCTCTTCCCTCTCCTTTCTCTCCTACCCAGTGATGGGGGTGAAGCTGGGAAACAGGGTGGGGGACAGAAGAACCTACAAAGTGCAGAGGCCAGCTATAGTAGTGGGTCTTAAATCAGGCTGAATGCAGGGAGTAGCTGGGTCCAGGCATTGTGGGTTCCTGCAGGCCCGAGACTGGCAGGCCATGGAATGCCAGGTGTGAGAGCAGCCATGGCTGCTGCTTGGCCTAGCTTTTCTGGAACCTGCAGCGTATGACAGTTTGGCTGCCCTGGTCACAAGACAAATGACCCCAATAATCCCTCCCAGAGCTCAATAACCCCTGTACTGTAGGTGTTGCTTTAGCCTGGAGAGTCTTCAAGCAGGAAGCGTTGCTTGCTCCAGGCCTCCCGTCCGTCCCGCTCTGTCTGCCCATGTGTGGATGAGGGCCTTCCCGAGCCTTCCCTGTTCACCCAGCGCTGCACTCTGTGTACCACCCAGCGTAGGTGGAGTCCCTTGGCCTGCCCTCTGAGGTCAGGTGTGGCTCCTGTCCCTATGTGGACAGTTTACCACTTCCCTTGTCTTGGCTGGTCATGTGGTTGCACTGTGGGTCACCTCTTACCTGGGTCCCCCTTGTTGGCTTTAGCCTTCCAATGTCCTCTACTCTGCCACTTGGTAGCAGTCGTGGGGCAAGTCAGAGCACCCCAGCCATCCACCCCAGTCTCTCAGTTCTCTCAGCTTGCATTTGGTCACACCAAGGTAGCCTTTGCTGTGACCTCTGACCTATCCCACAATGAGCAGGGCACGGGCGTTTCCCACAGGGAGAGATGCACCCTCCAGGCAAGGATGTTACCAATCCTGTTCAGACCTTCAAAGATCTCTTTGTACCAGCCCCCTGGGGGCATGTCACCTATTCTGCCCTCTAACCTGTGCCTCTGTTTCTTCACAGCTGGGCACCACAAGATTTAAGGCGGTGGGACCTGTTGGCAGAATGTCTTCTCTCTCTGCAAGCGACCCTGAGGCCACCAAGATGATGAGCACCTCGGCCCGCCGGCCTGTGAGCGTGCCCGGGTGTCACTAGCCGGGAGCCAAGGGCCACCGGGCGCAATGGTGTACTAGGCCGGGCGCGAGCTCAGGTTTCGCACTCGGATCTCACGGCAGAGTCACCGTGGAGAGGCCAGGGTACCACAAACTTATGGATTTTGACAAGAAAGGAGGGAAGGGGGAGTTGGAGGAGGGCAGGAGAATGTCCAAGACCGGCACAAACCGGAGCAGCCACGGCGTCCGCACTTCGGGGACCAGCTCAGGGGTCCTGATGGTGGGCCCCAACTTCCGAGTCGGCAAGAAGATAGGCTGTGGGAACTTCGGGGAGCTTCGTCTAGGTGAGTCTTGTGTATCCGGTCTCCTCTCCATCACCAGGCCCCTCAGGAGGAAGGAGGCGCCTGGCTGTATGTACCCATCAGGCACCTCAGGTCCTAGACCTTACCCACAGTGGTCATGTGAGGGGAGTGCTCCCAGGGAGGCTTGGCTGTGCTTTCCCAGACAATGGGGTGACACTTCTCATTGGGCCAGTGAGGACCACAGTCTGGAGGACAGAGTCTGGCCACACTGAGGGGACAGCAGTGTCATGGCCTCCAGTTGCCTTCCTCTCCCAGATTGGATTACTGTAGGTCTCATTGGTCTGCTCAGGGCCAGCACAGGCGCCATCCTGGTGCAGAGCCCCTGCTGCCCTGGGCCAGGGCTGTGCTTTCTGTGGCCTTGGGCCTCAGCACCTTCAGCCTGTGGCTTCAGTGTCTCCCGAGGCTCGCCCGGCTGAAAAGTGGTTCTACACAATAAGATACCAAACCGCAACCTTGAAGCCAGCCATTGTGGCCACGCGTTTAATCCCAGCAATAGGCAGAAGTAGGCCAGGTAGACCTCTGAGTTGTAGGCCAGCCAGGTCTACAGAGTGAGTTCCAGGACAGCCAGGGCTACACAGAGAAACCCTGTCTCAAAAAACCAAGAAAAGAAACACTGCAGCCCTAAATACATACACGCATGTATGTGACATGGCCAGCAGTGCCTTCTGGGAGTCCCGGCCTCAGACAACCGCAGCCGCCCCAGTTCACGTCCTGGGACTCTGGTGCGGATCCTGAGGGGTTCCACTGCGTCCTGTGCAGGTCTGTCTATAAGAAGCTGGGTGTGGATGCTTGTCGCTCCCTGTTCTCCCTGCTGGAGTGGAGCCTGGGCCACCAGCTTGTGCACTTTGACCTTGGTGGGAGTGCAGGGCCAGCCCCCTCTCCTGCGTGCTCAACGGTCCTGGCAACTGTTTATGCCCTAACCTAGGTTAGAACGAGCATCACCTCAGTGGTAATGTGTCTAGTGTGAGCCAGGCCAGGAGTCCAGCCCCATAGCACTCAGGAGGCTGGGACAGGCCAGCCTGGGCTACACAGCGAGTGAGACTTTGTCTCCCTTTCCCCTGCCCCCACAAAGTGAGTGAGCTTTGAAGGTGCTAATTTCCCTGGCAAGCTTGAGCTGTTTCCTTGCCCTCACCCCTACCCTCCACCTGCCCCACCCTCTAACCTGCCCCCAACCTCTCCACCTGCCCCCACCCCCACCCCTACCCTCCACCTACCCCCACCCCTACCCTCCATCTGCCCCCACCCTCTCCACCTGCCCCCATCCTCCACCTGCTTCCACCCTCTACCTGCCCCCACCCTCACCCTCCCCACCTGCCCCCTGCCTTCCTTGTAAGGTCTGGAGATCTGGCCTGAGCCACTGAGCCCCTTGGATCTGTAGTGCGATAATTGTTCATTAAATTGGGAAGTTGAAGCCCGTCGTCTGTGCAGCTTTCTTCCTCTGATTATGGGGCCACACTCGGTCCCTTTGTGTGTGCCCTCTTTCCCTTTTCTTTGTAAGAAAGGGTCCCACCCTGTAGCTCTGGCTGTCCTGGAACTCACTCTATAGACCTGGCAAGCCAGAACTCAGATCCTTCTGCCTCTGCCTCGAAAGTGCTGGGCTGGAAGGTGTGTGCACCATACCCACTCTCCCTCACACATACTTTTAGAATTTTGTTTTGTTTTATGTTTATGGGTGTTTTGTCTGTGTGTATGTCACTGCACTGTGTGTGTACCTGGGAAGTTGGAAAGAGGCCACTGGGTCCCCTAGAATTAAAGTTAGGGATTGTCGTGAGCCCCCATGTGTGAATTGAACCCAGGTCTTCTGGAAGAGCAGCCAGTACTCTTAACTCCTGAGCCAGCCGTGTCCCCAGTCCCCTGCACACTTAAGAAAAACATGTCAATGTGTGTGTGTTGGGGAACAGACATGCTGCATACACACCTGTGGAGTCAGGGACAACTTTGAGGAGTCTCATTTCTCTCCTTCCTGTGGATTCTGGGGGCTCAGGCTTGAACTGAGGCTGGCAGCTTGCATGCAGACGCTCTCCACTGAGGAGGAGGCACACTTGCACACTGTGGGCTCAGAATGTCCGTGCCCACATGACTGCTGCTCCTCCGGTGCTGTCATCCCAACAGGGAACCTGGGTCTCCCAAGGACTTGGCTCAGGTGCCAGGCAGGCCAGCAGCTGAGCAGGGTTGGATCAGTGGAAACTCCAGGGGGGACAGCCACAGAAGAGTGACCCCCAAGGTGGTTAAAGTTAGAGACATCTGCTCATAACACATGTTGGCAGCTGTAGCTGAGGAGACGAGAGCTCCTCGGGGAAGCCCGACTTCCAGCAGATGCGAGCCATGGCCCAAGGGAGACCTGAACAAACCTTCCAAGAGAAGAGGGGGCTTAACACACTCTGCAGGCCTTGCCTCCCTTGCAAGGGACAGCCCTTGGCTGTTCACCCAGAAGATCTGAGGTGCCTGCAAGGGGGGGGGGGGGGGGACGAGAAGAGACCCATGGCGACCTGGACTGTCCCTGAGTCTCCTCTTAGAAGAAACTCCATGACGCTTCACCTTACACAACCTGGCACGCCCTGGTGGATCCCAGGAGCTAGGAGGCCATCACCAGCAGAGAAACAAGCCCAGCTACAAGTGGGCTCAGAGAGGGCTGCATGCTGATGTCCTTGGCAGCTGGAGAAAGATGGAGACACCCAGGACAAGCAGGGAGTTGAGCATCCCTGCAGGTGGCTGGAGGCCACCTCCAAAGGGCTGTCTATGCCTCAGGCACCCTGGGGGGAGCTCTTCACAAGTTGGTGGGTGGCTGTGACTGGGGACAGAGGCCCTAACAGCGGCTGAGGCAGTTGTAGACACAACCTGGCCAAAGAATCCATCCCAGTGGCTCTGCTTGCTGTGGTATGCAGGGCCTTCCCTGCAGGCGTGGCAGGGGCAGCCACTGGGGTGTGGCCCGGAGATGGTCTTTGTGACTAGTGATGCTGAGGTAAACAGCACTGAGGGCCTGGCCTGTGCTCAGACAGCAAATGGGAACCCTGAAGGAGAGGCTGACTGAGTGAGGCCGGGCCTGCTGCTGACTTCACCAGGGTGGGGGCAGCAGCACCGGCCCCGAGCACTGCATCCCCTCAGCCAGCAATCGTGGTAGTATGTGTCGTTTTGTGGGGCTGCCTCCAAAGTGAGGATGGGTTCTGGCGTGACTGCAAGGGCCCAGGGGAGACGGCTCCCCATGACTGCATTGCAAGTAGATGGGTAGTGCCTGGGCAGTTGAAACTTGTGGCCAGAGGCACTTTACCAGCCAGTGGGAGGAGACAGTCACGGTGCTTCTGTGGACTGCTCTGAGGACAGTGCATCTTTGGGATCTGGGTGGGCTGGGCTAGGTAGGCCAGGGTCCTGATAGTCTCTCCGTTGCCTCCCCAGGAAAGAACCTGTATACAAATGAGTACGTGGCTATCAAGCTGGTGAGTGTGCCCTGCCCTTGCCCTGCCCTGCGCCCTTGCCTGAAGAGTGGAGTAACAGTCCTCTGCCCCGCAGGAGCCCATCAAGTCCCGAGCCCCCCAGCTGCACCTAGAGTACCGCTTCTACAAGCAGCTCAGCACGACAGGTGAGGACTCGGGTGCCGGGCCAGCACTCGCAGGCGGCCAGGGGCTCGGAACCCCCAGCCTGGATGTTTCCTTCGCAGAGGGCGTTCCTCAGGTCTACTACTTCGGCCCTTGCGGGAAGTACAACGCCATGGTGCTGGAGCTGCTGGGGCCCAGCCTGGAGGACCTGTTCGACCTGTGCGACCGCACCTTCACGCTCAAGACGGTGCTGATGATCGCCATCCAGCTGGTGCGGAGGGGGGCGGCCGGGGCGGGGGGAGCGGGCCTGGGCCCGGGCCCCGCTGACTCGGGTCACCCGCAGATCACGCGCATGGAGTACGTTCATACCAAGAGCCTCATCTACCGGGACGTGAAGCCCGAGAACTTCCTGGTCGGACGGCCGGGCAGCAAGCGGCAGCACTCCATCCACATCATCGACTTCGGGCTGGCCAAGGAGTACATCGACCCTGAGACCAAGAAGCACATCCCGTACCGCGAGCACAAGAGCCTGACGGGCACGGCGCGCTACATGAGCATCAACACGCACCTGGGCAAGGGTGAGCGGGGCTGCGGGGCTGCGGGCCGCGCGGGCGGGGGCGGAGCAAGGCGGCGCCCGAGCTGCGGCTGAGCCGGTGCTGTCCCCGCAGAGCAGAGCCGCCGGGACGACCTGGAGGCGCTGGGACACATGTTCATGTACTTCCTGCGCGGCAGTCTGCCCTGGCAGGGGCTCAAGGTGGGTGGGGCCGTTGGAGTCGGGGCATGGGGTGCGGGCTTGCACTCTGGGTGCTGACTCCCGACTAAGACCACGCTCACGTCGCGCAGGCGGACACGCTGAAGGAACGCTACCAGAAGATTGGAGACACCAAGCGTGCCACGCCCATCGAGGTGCTGTGCGAGAGCTTCCCCGGTGAGGAGCTGTGGCTGCGCCCCGCCCCCTAGTTCTCCCCGCACCCCAGCGTGTGGCCACGCCCACAGCCGTCCGTCCCTGCTGGGCTTCCCCTGTGACCACGCCCCTGGTCCTGCTCTTCCGCAGAGGAGATGGCCACCTATCTGCGCTATGTGCGGCGCCTAGACTTCTTTGAGAAGCCGGACTACGACTACCTGAGGAAGCTCTTCACCGACCTCTTCGACCGCAGCGGCTACGTGTTTGACTACGAGTACGACTGGGCCGGCAAGCCCCTGGTACGGGAGAGCCGGGTTAGGACTCGGTGTATGAGGGGTGGCATCTCCATAGGTGAATCCATGCCCCGGGTGGGTACCCTACCAGTGAAGACGTACCCCAGGTTGGGGGCCCAGTAGTTGAAGGGGTTCAGCTTGAGATGCCCACTGGTGAAGGAGCGCAGGTGGCGAGACAGCCCCCATACACAGTAGGGCGTGGGTGGGGCCTCGGTGGGAGGGGCCGGCCTCTCCACAGTGAGAGGCTGCTGGGGCCAGGGCGCGGGTCAGGAACTGTCCTGGGGCTGCAGCGACACCTGCGGCTCCATCCTGTCCTGACATCCGCTCTCGCAGCCGACACCCATCGGCACCGTCCATCCTGACGTGCCCTCCCAGCCACCACATCGCGACAAAGCTCAGCTCCACACCAAGAACCAGGTGAGGGCCCGGCCTGGGGCCCCATCCTAGAGGGGGTGGAGGGTCCTGTGACATGCGTTGCAGAGCAGGCAGGGGTGCCAGGCTGATAGCCACCGTCTTTCAGGCGCTGAACTCCACTAATGGAGAGCTGAACACAGACGACCCCACCGCGGGCCACTCCAACGCCCCCATCGCGGCCCCCGCAGAAGTAGAGGTGGCGGATGAAACCAAGTAAGGCTCAGGGCGCAGTGGCTGCGCATGCCCGTGCTGCACGCTGGGAACCCATCACCACCCCTTACCCCGATCAACCACTGCAGTGGTCGTCATTCCCCACATAACCCGTCACCGCCCTTGTCACCCGTGCAGGTGCTGCTGCTTCTTCAAGAGGAGAAAGAGAAAATCGCTGCAGCGACATAAGTGAGGGTGGGTGCGGCCGCTGCCCAAGATCCCCAGGCCGGTGTCTAGGAAGCTGGCAGTGTCCTTGGTTGCGTGGCGCTCCTTGGCCCACCTACAGGCCGTCTTTCGGGACTTGGGGTCACTTCCTTCACACAGGACTTTGGCGGAAATCTCTACACCCGTGTCTCGTCACCCCCTTCGAGAGCATTAACTATTTAAAACCAGGAGAGAAGCGCCGCGCCGTCCCTGCTGCGCCCGTTAGCTCATAAAGTCCAGCTTGTCCCCTCAATCCAAAGGCCATTTTCTCGAGGGGGGCAGGCCTGGGGGCATGGGTATCACGGGGAGGCCTCAGCCACCAAAGGGGAGGCGCGTGCACTTCCACAGTGCTGCACCAAAGCCGGGGCGGAGCGCGGGACGGTCACCGCATGGGCCCCACAGAGCCAGGGCGGCTGTGACTCGTGTCCCTGCGTGCAGGGCCCACGGGACAGAATCGCCTTAACGCCCGGCCTGGGGCAACAGACAGGCGGTCCCACGGGAGGGCCAGGCCTTGGTCGTGGGAGCTGAGTTCTTGCTTTACGACGTGTACAGAAATGAACTTATGTTTCTCCGGCGCTTCCTTGAAGCCGTAGAGTTTAGGGGCTTTTTTTAAAAAAATAAAAATAAAAGAAAATAAAACTATCCCAGAGGGTTGGCCCCATCTTTACCATCCATAGGACAGACAATTCCAGTCTGGGATCAAGAGCTGACAAGGACCCAGCTGGATCATGGGAATACTGAGGGAGCTGGGCACTGTCTGCTCCGGGAAAGATGGAAGAGACTGGTGACCCAGCGGGACAGGAAGACTGCTGCTTCCAAACCTGAGGCACCCAGTAGTCACCAAGCAGATGGACAGGTCTGGGTCTGAGCAGCAGCCCTGCTAAGACGGGACACCTCCAGCCAGGGCAGGGCATCGGTCTACACAGCGAAGCTGCAGACTGGAAGCCGCCTCAAAAACCAAGCCCTGAGGAGTGTGAATCTACCTGTTTCAGAGCTGGAAGGCTGCTGCCTGAGCCGAAAGGAAATGGGGGGTGCAGGGGGGTGAAGTAAGCTTGCTGCTTGCTAGGATAGTTTTCCTTTGCATTGCTGGGGATGGACTCCAGGCCTTCATGCTTATACAGGTACCACCCAGCAGACAAAATTATGAGAGATGGCTCAGTGGTTAAGAGCACTGACTGCTCTTCAGAGGTCCTGAGTTCAATTCCCAGCAACCACATGGTGGCTCACAACCATCTGTAATGGGATCCATCCGATGCCCTCTTCTGGTGTCTGAAGACACGGACAGTGTAATATAAATAAAATTATAGAGGGTTCTTAGGAGAAGGGACAATAGAAGTGAGAAACTTTTCCTTAAGAAAATGAGGGGCTGGAAATACGGCAGTAAAATAATGCTTGCAGATTCAGAAGCCCTGAATCCCACCCAGTCTCTCACCATTCAGCACATGTGTTAGCAGTTCCTGGGGAGGCAGCATCCTCTCCTAGACTCCATGGGCACCCACACAGTGTGGTATACACAGACACAATACACAAACTTAAAATCCACTTGAGCAGGCAGGATGGCTCAACTGGTGTTTTGTGCTGGCCAGAGACAAGAGCAGCCACACCCCAAGGACCCAATAGTGGAGAGAAAACTGACTGGCAAGCTGTCCTCAGCACACATGTACAATGAAGTTAAAACAGTTGGGGCTTTGTTTTGAGGCCAGCCTGGTCTACAGAGAGTTCCAGGATAGCCAGGACTATACACAGAGAAACCCTGTCTCAAAAAAACAAAGTTTGATTTTTCTCATAAACCATGAGTGTGCATGTGTGTGTTACGAGGTACCCAACACGAGTGCTGGGAACAGGGGCCTCTGCAGGAGCAGCAGGTACTCAATCACTGAACTCTTTAGCTCTTTTGTCATAAAACCAGCCAGGTGTCATGTACCCTAGGCTAGCCCTGGACTCCAGACCTCCAGCCTCTGCCTCCTAGGGACTGAGATGGCAGTCCACATCTCAGGACCTTGGCCCTGGCTGCCTGCTTTTTTGCTCCCCTCGGCGTACTGTGAAGGTGTCCTCAGAGGACAGTGAGGGTGGCTAACGCACCTGGCTCCCAGCCGTGTAACACTCAGAGGATGTGGCACTCAGTGCTTCAAGGCAGATGTTTTCCTTTATTTAAAAAAAAAATCATTTGGGGACACAGTGTGGAGGGCACACCTCCCATGGCTTTGGGATGGGCATGGGTTCTAGGCAGGCCGCCACTGGTACAGAGACATGAGGAAGTGAAACCCCAAACTGGAGATTGCGCCTTGTGGAACATCACTGGACAGGTGTGTGGTGGCCTGTCAGAGGGCCAGGGCTGTGGTATGTACAGGGGTGTTCTGTGGTCGCCCTGGGTTCCACGTGAGGCTGGCAGGTACCCAGCGCATCTTGATGGGTCTGACCCGCGCATGGCTCAGGCCCTGCAGGCTCAAGGCTGAGCGCCGCTGTACACACCAGTGAGAGCCTGTCCGCTTCAGATGGGTGGACAGCGCTGGCCAGGCACTGCTGCTGCTATGAGAAGTAAGAACCATAGCCCACATGTCACCCACGCTAGGGCAGAGCTCCCAGAAGGACAGAGCTCCCAGAAACTCTGTGTACGTGCCCAGGAGGCCAAGGCTTCAGGGGGCAACAGCGCACAGGTCAGACCTGGGACGCCCCATGGAGCAGCGGAGCTGGAAAGGGACGAAGCCCAGACGGCTGGAGGAGAGGCCGGGCGGCTCCAGCCGAGTGTGGGCTCGAGTGCATTGCATGTGCAGTTGCAGAGAACGGAGGGGCCGGACAGCACCGGGCTTGGAGCTGGCCTGCTGTCCTGAGCTTCAGGGACTGACCGCTGTCCATCCAAGGCCAGGCACTCTGCCCCCAAGACTGAGTGACTGTCTCGAAAGGGCCCAGCCCATGGCTTAACCACCTCCCCAGTGCCTTGGGACAGGCGGTCTTACTTGTCACGGTGGACACAGGCAGCCTCTTCCGTGATGATGTGGGAAGTGGTGGGGAGGGAGGCAGCCTGTGGCTGGCAGGGTGACCTGGGTGAATGGCCTAGGTGTAGAAGATGACCTCGGGGATCTGCCCATCCTCCACAGATGTGCCATTGTTGTTCCCAGCTGCGTAACAGAAGGTGAAGCAGGTCTTAGCCCCTGTGGTAGGGGATTCATGGGTCACCTTGCGTAGACCTTTGGTGCCATAGTGCGAGTCCGGGCCCTGGAGGAGGTGAGGTAGGAGGCATAGTGAAGTCAGGATGCCCCAGGCCTTTGCTCCCACCCACAGAAGGGCACCTGCAGCCTGCAGGGACCGGGAACAAGCCAACCGTTGTGTGTAGTGAGGCCCACCTTCAGCGTGGCACAGGCGGTGTAGTTCACACTGGGCAAGACCTCCACGGGCTCCTTGAACATAACACGGAAGGTGCTGGCAGAACCGTCGCAGCTGAAACCTGTGTCATTCTGGCCAAGGACCGTGTTGCTGTCCGTATGGATGATCTAGGGACAGAGGCTGCTCAGCGGCCAAGCAGGGACTACAGGGACTCATGAGGGCGTGGCCTGGGCACTTGGGCATGCTTTCAAGGAGACGGGTGTGCTGGGGGCATAGCGAGAGCCTCACGGGACACATGTGGGACCAGGCTGTGTGGGGGTGTGCCTAGGAGGCAGGCTGGCAGCATGGCCAGGGAAGGGGCTGGCAGGCTACCTGGATGTTCACTTGGTAGTCAGTAGGCCCGTGGATGGATCCATAGAGCCCAAAGCCCACCACAAAGATGCGCTTGCTGACCGAGAACCTGCGGAAGGAACTGAGTGGCAGATGGACAGTGTGCGAACTTAGGCAGCTACAGCGGCCATGGGCTGTGGGGTGGGCACGCTGTCCACTGCGGACCGAGGTCTCATCTACCGCTGCCCAGTCCCCACTGTCCACTCCCTTCCCACCTAAGCCGCCAAGGTCTCACCTGATGCGGTCACTGGTGCCGCTGTAGCCCCAGCGGCTCTCCACCTGCTGGAACCGGTTAATGCTACACTCCTTGCCCCGCAAGCAGCACCGGGGCCGATCAATGAACTCCACACGTGGCTTGGGGTTGACAGTAAAATGTAGGAAGAGGCTGACCACCTCCCGGTCCACCAGGATGCCGGACTGTGCCGGGCCTGCGGGCAGAGGGCTGGCTGACAGCAGGAAGGGAAGGCACACTCAGGACCTGGCCTCAGGGTGGGGTATCTCACTGTCAGGACCTGGCCTCAGGGTGGGGTATCTCACTGTCAGGACCTGGCCTCAGGGTGGGGTATCTCACTGTCAGGACCTGGTCTCAGGGTGTGGTATCTCACTGTCAGGACCTGGCCTCAGGGTGGGGTATCTCACTGTCAGGACCTGGCCAAATTGAGGGGTGCCTCCTTCCCGGGACCCAGCACAGTGCCCTTCTGCCTGGCATTTTGGGCTGGCCCGCTCCCACACGTATGGTCCCTCTAGTCCTCCCGCTGCAGAGCAGCCTTGCTTCTTTCTATCGGGTGGAGCCCGCACCCTGCCGGTCCACGCACAGGCTCCTAGGCCAGGGCTCCGGGAAGGCGGCAGACGCCAAACCCATGCACACCAGGCAACTCATCTACTGAGTCCTGCCCAAAACTGAATCCTGAGTGGCTGGTAAGACACGGTCCCCATGGCTGGAGACCCCAGAGTCGCAGGTAGTGTTCCCAGATCATAGCCTGATGGGTGTGGGTGGGAGGGGCCATGAGGCAGCAGCTGCCATTCAAGTCTGTTACCTGCTGCAAACTCCTCAATGGTCATCAGGGGGAAGCGGATGAGCCCCAGGGCCTTGCCCAGCACCTTCCTCTTGTTCTCAGGTGTCACCTGAAGTTGCCGCCGTTGACACTCAGCCTCCGACCAGCGCACGACTGCATTGAAGAGCCGAACCTCACGGATGCCCAGGGTGTCTCGCTCCAGCACCGCCACCAGTGTGTCTGTGGGAGAGAGGCTGTGAGCCCGGGGCCACGCGGAGACACGCCCACGCATGTTCCGCCTTAGAGCCAGGGCTTGGCAATCAGGGCCCTCTGTCCATGTCTATCGATAAAGTTTTATTGACACATGGCCCTCCCCAAGCACTGTCTCTCCTCTCCTCTCCTCTCCTCTCCTCTCCTCTCCTCTCCTCTCCTCTCCTCTCCTCTCCTCTCCTCTCCCCTCTCCTTCCTTCCTTCCTTCCTTCCTTCCTTCCTTCCTTCCTTCCTTCCTTCTTCCTCCTGTCCTTCTGATCTTCTTTCCTTCCACACAATCTCATGGAGTTCAGACTGGACTTGAAACCACTGTGTAGCCAAGGCTAGCACCGAGCCTGCCCTCCTGCCTTAGCTCCTGCGTATGGGGATGAGGGGGTGTGGGGGTCACAGGCAAGAAGTCGCCACACCAGCTGGGCCCTAGCCCTAGTTTTGAGAAAGAGTCTCATTCTATAGCCTAGGAAGGTCTGTAACTCACAGCAATCCTCCTGCCTCAGCCTCCTCCCAGCATCCTGCAATCGTTCACTCTGGTTCTGACACTCTAACAGTCTAGTATCTTCTCAGAAACTATTTTGCCTACAAAGCCATCAGCAGGAGTCACAGGGCGCGTCTAGTGCAGCTGCAGACGTTACCAGAGAGGCCCAGGAAGTCTCCCTAGCCGGAATCACAATGACCCCAGAATGGGAGGGCGGGTCCTCACACACAGGCCAAGCCCTGCTACCAAGTCCCACTGAATCTGTGCCACCCCGTCTGACTGTGTCATGTTACTTAGGAGGTGGGTTTCCTGTCATCTTCAATGCCCCGCCGTTTCCCTGCCCACACGACCCTCACAACTTGGCTGGCACTGGCCCGACTCACTCACCCAGGTCAATGTCGGTGAAGCCCTCGGCAGCAATGGCGTCAGCCGTGTTCTTGTCTATGCTCTCCAGGCACAGGCTGGCCAGCTGTGGTTCATCGAAGAGCCGTGCCTAGAGAGAGGGTAAGGTCAGCACCGAGGCAGGGGGATAAAGTGCTCAGGTCAATCTGAGCACCAGCAGGTGACAGTGCTGCCACTGCACCTGGGGTCTGCGGCCACCCCTAGAACTGAGCTCTGAGGAGCAAGGGCCAGGATTCCTCTCATGTCCACACACGTCAGAAATGGAAACCACAGTAACCAAAGCACCAGGAGAGCCTGGGAGAGCTCAGTAGAGGGTTCAGCACACACTCAAGGAGCTGGGTGTGGCCAACAACAAGGCCCAGTGGGTAAAGGTGCTTGCCACCAAGCCTGCGTTCGAACTTGGGGACTCCAAGACCTGACTTCTGGGGACAGAACTGACTTCATGCAAAAATGTCCTCTACCCACCACATGCCCGAGCCACACCCACACCCACACCCACACCCAGAGTAGTACAGGCTAGCCTAGTCTGCAGTCCAGGCCCAGGTAGAGAGCTGAGAGGTTAGTGCAGAGGAGCCGGCTCAGATCCCAGCCACAGCAGCGAGGAACTCCAGCATGAGAGGAGGCCAGTGTCTTCTGGAAACACCTACACACACACACATGCACATGCACACCTACACACACACACAAGCGCATGCACACCCCCACACACCCCCACACGCACATGCATACCTACACACATATACACATGCGCATGCACACACACCCCCCACATCTACACACACATACACACACACACATGCAGACACACACCTATACACACATGCACGCACACACACACATATACACGCACGCACACACACACATGCATGCACAAACTGAGAAACTAAAGCAGAGGCCCAGGGTGTGAGGGCGGTGTGGTGGCGCACACCTGTGATCTCAGAACTGAGGAGGCAGAGGCAGGTGGATCTGTGAGTTCAGGACCCCCCATCTCCAAAACCAAAACAACAACAAAAGAGAGAGAAGAGAGAGGGAGGGAGGGAGGGAGGCAGGGAAGAAAGAGAGAAAGAGTGGCCAGTGGCTGAGGACGTGGCAGCCTCCAGCCTCAGTGTGGTCACACAGGCGTGTCACATGCAGAGTGTCACCCGCAGAGTCCCAGGAGGGGCTGGACCCTACCTGTGTGAGCAGCATGAAGGCGTTGTCGGCCCGCAGGTGCTTCTTCAGGAACTCCACACAGTGAGCCTCCAGCGCGGGCACCGCGTACTTCTTGGCTGTGTACAGTGTGGTCATCACTGTCTCGGGTCCAATCTGCACTTCATCCGAGTACAGGAACCTGCAGGACACACAGACTGTGACAGTGTGACCCCGCAGCCACTCCATCCGGCCAGGCACCACAGGTTTGCAGAACACGGTTCAGGAACCTGCTAGAATCGGCAAGTCCACAGCCCTGGCCCTGAGGCGGAGCTTAGGCAGCCATGGGCAAATCGCTCGGAGCCCAGGCCCCAGTGGGGACAGCATGCTTGTCCACACTGCTGATCATGGGCTGGGTGGGCACAAAGCCTGGGGTTCCATCCCACACCACACGTTATGCATGGCATACAGCACGCTTGCCATTTTTGGATACAGACTATTTCAAAACATTAACAAAATTTTAAATCTTCTTTTAAAAGGTTAAAAACAGTATGTATATGCATTGTGTGAAGAGTGTGGCTTGAAGAGCCAGAGGGTGTTAGACCCCTGGAATTGGGCTTGGCGGTGCCTAGGAACCACTGAGCAACCAGGGTGCTGAGCCATCTCTCCAGCAAAGTTCTAGCATGCTGCCCTGGTGGGCTCTGCAGGCGTCCCCAGGGGTCTGTCTGTCTTTCCACACTCTACTACCCCACCTCGGTCAGAACCGCCGGGAAACGTACTTGAGCAGTGCCAGGAAGGCCGCAGGCTCCACATCAGGAAGCTCAATCTCAGAGGACGTGGTAGCCATACCCCCGTTGAACATGGCATCAAAGACAGCGCTGCCCACAGCCAGCACAAACCTGTGTAAGAACAGAGGGCGTCTGTCCATTAGTCCTGCTCGTGGCCTCCATCTGGCCCAGGCCAGCCAGTGTCTCCTGCCACACCTGCCTGCAGAGACTCCTGCCAACGCTTGTAGAGGCCTTCCCAGGCCTGGGATCCTTCTAGAAGGAGGGAACTAGGAAGAGGAGGCTGTGGAGGCCAACATGAGGGTCGGTCGACATTCTTTCTGTGTGTCTCCCTCTTCCTTCCTCCCTTCCCTCAGCCCTTCTGCCCCCCTCAGGAATCGAGTTCTCCCCCCACCCACTCCCTTCCCTACCCTCATTTCTCTAGGACTTAGTGACAAGCTTGGGGACCTGACCCTCAACATGGGGAAGCAGACAACACCCCAGTGACGAGACAGCTTGGGTCAGAACCGACAGCTCAGGGAGGATGCGAAGGCCTAAGAACAACGGGGCCTGTGGTGCTGGGGATGAGAAGCAGCAGGGTCATGGGACTGCCGTGACCACTCCAGCTGCTGCAGTGTGGATGGGCCAAGGCACGATTGATGGATGGATGGATGGATGCATGCATGCATGCATGCATGGCAGGCATGGTGGCCAGCCTCAAGACTCTCAGTGACTTGGCTCAGGACACAGCTCATGTTCTTCTAATAATCACAGGGCCAGCCCAGTGAGTGCCCTGTCGTGCACGAGCATGAAAATGACTGCTGAGTCACAGGAATAAGCTTGCTCTGTGAATATGTCCCACTCAACTGTCCCCACAGTGATGGGGTGGCTGTGAGCAGCGTCTCCAGCTGGACACCCTGGCTAGGCAGATGGGCCCATGCACCATGCGTAGGGCAGAGCTAGGAGCCGTATCAGAAGCCCTGCTCAAGCTGCACAAGGCCCTGCAAGCCTCCACAGGACCTAGGCTCCATCCTGCCGAGAGTGTGGCCACCACTGACCTCACCTTGGACGCCGGGGTCAGACCAGACAGCCACTACCACCCCCTAGGTAGCAATCAAGCGCACCCAGAAAACAGGGGTCTAACTGCATGACGGGGATCTTTGGGAGGGAAACAGGAACAGACATACCAAGAAAGCTGACAGCTGGCAGGAGATGCCCTATTTCCAGTTATTCAGAAACCAAAGCAGGAATTCAGGACAAGCTGAGCAAGTCAATGAGACCTTATCTCAAAAATGCAAAAAGGAAAAGACTAATGATCAAGGGTGGAGCTTAGAATCCCCCAGTGAGGGGGCTGGGGGCGTGGTCAGGACGGAGCCCCGCCCAGAATCCCCCAGTGAGGGGCTGGGGGCGTGGTTCAGCAGTATAGCACCCTCGTAGCATGTGTATGCCTGTAGATTTCATGACCATCGCTGCAAAATCTAAGTGGAGATGGCTGAGGACAAGCGGAGGCAGATGCTGGGCTGTGTGGCCACAAGCTTTCGGGCATCAGGAACTAGAGTTGGGAGTCTTGGAAACAATGTAGCTGCCTGTCTGGACCAGGTCTTGGCTCTGGGTCCCAATGGTGGAAAGACACATCTCAGTCAGGGCTCTCCAGCCTGCAAGCTCCTGTCCCCATCCTGGTCCGTGGGTGGGGGCTGGGGGACGACTGCTCAGCCCCACACAGCGTTCCCGGGCCCACGCAGCATTAAGTCAGGAATAACCTCTTTGCCTGTGCTTCTTCCTGGTTAGGAAGCATCTAGTCCTCACAGGGAAGCCATGCCCCACGCAAAGACCCAAAGCAGAGACTCAGGGACACAGCTGCACCGGCAGAGCCAGAGCGCCTGCCAGGATGCTCACACCTGGCCTTCTGTGATTCACAGCAATGAGGTGACCCATCCAGGGGGTGACCAGGCCATACTGCTTGTCACAGCCTCCGCCCTCCTGCAGACACCCAGCTGCCTTCAGAGTTTAGTCACCAGTCTTTCCCTTGTCCCTCTGCAGCTCTTTGTAAGACACAGGGACACACATGCATGCCAAACGCAACCCACTGAATGTGGTCAGACACACGGTGTGCTCTACCTCCACACTGGAGCACCACACAGCCATAAACAGGAACAAGGCTACTCACATGGCCCAGACGGGGAACCAGAGACTGGGGAGGACTCAGGAGCTAGCCTTGGGCAGATGTCAAGTGCTGGACAGTGGTGCAGCCTGCAGTGGTCAGTGGGCTTGGTCTCAGTGAGCCATGCTCAAGTCAATTGAAATGATGAACCAGGACTGGACAGATGGTTCAATGGTTAAGACCACACACCACTCCTGCAAAGAACCCAGTGTAGCTCACAGCCGGTTCCAGGGACCCAATGCCTGGACTATGCAAGCGGAGCCTGCATGAACACACACGAACGCATGTATGAACACATACTCACAACAGGAGCAGAGACCTGAACACACAGGCATAAACACACACACACACACACACGAAGACACATGGCACACACACAATGAGAAATAAATCTGTTCTTCTCATTTGTTGAGATAGGTTTCCTATGTGTAGTTCTATACTTGCTTTGTAGACCAGGCTAGCCTGGAACTCAAGAGAGATCCTCCTGCCTCTGCCTCCTGAGTGCTGGGATTAAAGATGCCAGCATGCCCAGCTATGAAGAGAAGTTTAGAAACTACAATGAGTGCTGGTTTTCCCAGCTGACACGGAATGAACTAAGAACTACAATAAATCAGCCAGGCGTGGAGCCTGACCTCTGTCACTGCAGCCCCCAGGCGTGGAGCCTGACCTCTGTCACTGCAGCCCCCAGGCGTGGAGCCTGACCTCTGTCACTGCAGCCCCCAGGCGTGGAGCCTGACCTCTGTCACTGCAGCCCCCAAGCGTGGAGCCTGACCTCTGTCACTGCAGCCCCCAAGCGTGGAGCCTGACCTCTGTCACTGCAGGCCCCAGGAGTCAGAGGCAGGAGAACTGTGGTTAGCTGGGGCCAGCTTGGGCTCTGTAGCAAGACCCAGTCTCAAAATCAAACAAAACCATACAAAGGGAGTGGGTGGTGTGGCACCACCACCCGGCCAGCCTGGCCCTCCTAAGCCCTGTGATGACAGACTCCCAGCCTGGCCCTCCTAAGCCCTGTGATGACAGACTCCCAGCCTGGCCCTCCTAAGCCAGGGTGAGTACATAGCAGACACAAGGCCTAGGCTCTAGCCTCAACTCCGTCAGACAGGACACACAACAAAGGGAAGCCATGTGTCCCAAAATAGGATGGTCGGCAAACCTGTGGACCTGTCCACAAGGAGGCATGAAGATGATGGTTTCACAAGGGACCTCAAGGGGCAGCGTTGAGGAGTCATGCACCCACACCCCAAGGAGAAGCATGTAGGCAGGGACTGTGCCCACTGTCCCCAAGTGGACCCAGGTGGCTTCAGAAGCCATGTGGCAAGACAGTGTGGAAACTGCAGCTACCTTGGAAAATGCTGGGTGGGTGAGTGGCTCCTCAGAAATTACCAAAGGGCCAGGGCCTAGAGGGCAGGTCTGGCATCCAGGGCTTAGGAGGGCCAGGCTGGCCGGGCGGTGGTGGCACACGCCTTTAATCCCAGCACTTGGGAGGCAGAGGCAGGCGGATTTCTGAGTTTGAGGCCAGCCTGGTCTACAGAGTGAGTTCCAGGACAGCCAGGGCTACACAGAGAAACCCTGTCTCGAGAAAAAAAAAAAAAAAAAAAAAAAAAAAAAAAAAAAAAAAGGAGGGCCAGGCTGGGAGACTGCAGTACTTTCTAAACAGCCTGTCTCAAAAACAAACAGCAAAAACATTAGAACATGCACTGGGGACAGACGGACAGACAGACAGACAGACACACACACACAGAGGTTCTTGCAAAACTATTTTGCTTGAACAAAACTGCTTATTGAAACTCCTGCCTATGGTTCCAGCCGAGTTGCTATGGAGACTATATAGCTGGTCAAAACTTTTTTTTTAAGACTGGGGCTCAAATCCAAGAGAACTCACCACTGAGCTACATCCGGCCCAGCCGAAAGCCCTTCTTGTTTGGTCCTTTTAATTACTTTTCGGGCCAGGTCAGTACGGGCATCTGTCACGAGTGCTCTCCACTTTGTCTACTGAGACAGGATCTTTCACTGAACCCCTAGGTTGCTCCAAGAATCCCCTATCTTCTTAGCTGTCTGTCCAGCTTTTATGTCAGTACAAACTTTATCCACTGTCTCCTCAAGTCTTGGTTTGTTTTGTAGACAGAGACTCATGTAGCCCAGGGTGGCCTCTAACTCACTCTGCAGCCAAAGATGATCTTGACCCTCTGGTCCTTCTGTCTTGGCCTCCCTCCCACATGCAGGTGACAGGCACCAGTCAGCTGCCATCCTGCTTCTCTGAGTGGCCCAAAGTGCCACAGAGCTTTTCTCCAATGTCAGTCCAGGTGCCCAGCCAGGACCCAGCCACAGTAGGGGCCTGGCACCCCTCTGTGCTTGACAGACTCCGGAAAAGCTCCATGTCATTTGTGACCTTGATGGAGTGGCCGGGAGCCCTGCAGGTACTGCCTTTACTCTGAGTCATCCATCACTCTGACTACAGTAGCTCTGTCTGGTTCTGTGGTCACACAAAGTGGCCAGAAACCACAGGGATTCAGAACCTCGGGGTATGCCTCAGTAGAGAGCGACTGTCCACCTGTACACTGCCCTGGATTCTTCCTCAGGACCCCAAAAACGAAAGGAACATAGTGTGACATGGGTCCTGAAGGCCAGGTTCTAGAACCCAGGTCCTCCCAAGACCCCATTACACAGTCACCATGCGGTTGCCGGGAATTGAACTCGGGACCTCAGGAAGTGCTCTAAACTGCTGAGCCATCTCTCCAGCCCTCTGGGAACAGAGGCTTCAGAACCCAGAGAACTAGAGCTACAAGCTGCTTTAAGGCACCCAGTGTGGCCACTGGGAGTTGAATCCCAAAGTCCTCGGCAAGAGCAACAAAACCTCTTAAGCACAAGCCATGTCTCCAGCCTCCTGAAAACAATCTTACTTTTCAGTGCTGGGCAGTGAAGCAGGTTGACACGTGTGCTGCACCCCAGCCCTTCACGGGGTTCCTAAGCCCTCAGCCTTCAGTTTCCTTGTGTTTCTTTTTTAAATCTTTCTCTGGTTTTTGAGACAGGGTCTCATGAAGTAGCCCTGGCTGTTCTGGAACTTGCAATTGGCCATGCTGGCTCTGAAGCTCACAGAGATCCACTTGCCTCTGCTTCCCAAGTGCTGGAACTAAAGGCCTGTGCCACCACACCTGAGTCTTTTTAGTTTTTCTGACAGCATCTCCCGAGGTTGCTCAGATCGACCTGGAGTTTGCGATCCCCCTGCCTCAGCCGAGAAGTAACTGAGTTCACCACACACACATGGCTGGGTCACCACACACACATGGCTGGGGTCACCACACACACATGGCTGGGTCACCACACACACATGGCTGGGTCACCACACACACATGGCTGGGTCACCACACACACTGCTTCTACACTGTTGGTGGGTGGGATCCAGACAGGGAGGCCAACACTGGCAGACCTCATGTGCCTTCCCCACAGAACCTTCTGGAGAGACTGTTACAAGCACAATATGGAGGCAACACATTTGAGCAGTCCCAGATGGGATTATCTAAACGAGTCCAGTTCACAGGTAGGGAAATTGAGGCCCAGAGAACTCAGCATAAAGAAGGACCTGAAGGGTCTTTCTGGTGACTTCCAACAAGTCAGACCACCAGCCTCTCAGCGACCCTCCACAGCACCACGAAGAAACCTCAGCTACTTGGAAGCCAGGCCCTCCACTGGCCACTGTTCCTCCTCCCAGTCCCCCACCCCTAACCCCCCAGTCCACAAGCTCTCCAGGGGCTACAGCCCCTCATCCCTCTTGCTCTGGGTCTACAATCCCCATCACCTCTGCCCCTCTGGCACCAAGAGCAGGAGACTACTTCTCTCCTTCCCCAGGTCTACACACACCAACGCCCACATTCCCCACCCTGCCACCTAGCCGGACGAACCACCACACGCAAACAGGCTCATGGCCAGAACTGCGTCGGCAGGCAGTACATGTCACCGCAGCTTACACAGGACTCTTGAAAAGCCTCAATCCTTTCTGAGGCTGTGCCAGACTGATGCCAACCCCTGAAGAGCTCAACTCATTGGGGCCATGGTGAGGTCTGGGGGTGATGGCTCAGACAGGCTGCAAAGCCAGGGGAAGAACACGAGGCAAGAGGCTGATAGTGACAGGTCAGATGGTGTGAGGTGAGACGGTGGGGTAAGGAGGGGATCTAGGCGGTCATGAGTGGGATCGGAGGGGGCCCTAGAACCAGATTCAAGGGAGGCAGGACCCAAGAGAACCCCCAGGGCTGGGAGGTTCCTCTGTTCAACAATTACACTGTGGGAAGGGAGACATGAGAATCAGGCTCAGGTTGGGAGGTGGAGTCAGGAATCAATCCCAAGGTAAAAGCTGAGGCCCCAGATTCAGGGTCTAGAGGTGGTGGTGAAAGGTCTGGGTGGGGTGTAGAGTCTGAGGTAGGTACATGATACTGAGCCGAGCGGATTGCAAGTTCTTGGGGTGCAGGGTTCTAGGACACAAGGTCTGGAGTGTAGAATCTAGGAATAAAGAATCTGGGTGCAGCCCAGGTTCTTGGGATTAGGGTTGGGTTGCAGGGTTCAAGTAGAGTACAAGGTCTGGCTTCAAGGTTTGGGATACAGGACCCTGGGATGCAGGGCCTGGATGGGGGTGCAGGGTCTGAGGTGCACTCCTGGTAGAGGTGCACTCAAGGTCTCGGGTGCAGGGTCCAGGTGAAGTGCAGGATCCGGGTGGGGAACAGAATGGGTGCAGGGTCTGAGTGAGCTACAGGGTTTGGAGTGCAGGGTCCAGGTGGGGTGCATGGTCTGTGATGCACGGTCCCGGGTAGGGTGCAGGGTTCCAGGGTGTTGGTTCCTGGGGTGCAGGGTCCGGGTGGGGTTCAGGGTCCGGGGATGCAGGGACTGGGGTTGCAGGGTCCGGGCACGTCCCGGCGGCCCACCTGTGCGCGGGGACGCGCTGCGAGCTGAGCCCCTTGCCCACCAGGAAGTGCACGTCGCACAGCACCTCGTTGTTGAAGAGGAAGGCGAAGCGCTCCTGCACCGTGGGCTTGGTGGCCTGCCAGTTGTACACGGGCTCGCGCAGCAGCGCGCCCGGGCCCGCGTCGTCGCGCTCGTCGCCCACGGCCTGCGCGTCAGTCCCGGGCCCAGGCGGCGGGGACGGGGCCGGCGGAGGCCCCGGGGCACAGGCGGCAGCGTTGCTGGGGGCCGCGGCCGCGTTGGCGCTGGGCCCCAGGCTGCCCGCCCCGGGCCCGACCCCCGGCGGGCAAGACGCGCGCCCGCTGCCGCCCGCCGCCATCTTGTCGCTGCGGCGCGGGGCGGGGCCTCGGAAGGCGTGGTCGCTGGGGGCGGGGCATCCGAGAGGAGGCTGGGAGGGGCGGAGCTAAAGAGAGACGAGACCCGAGGGGAGGAGACAAAGAGGGAGGAGCCGATGGAGGACAGAAAGGAAGGAGGAAGGGCAAGGCTAGGGAGGGGAGGAGGGTAGAGAAGGAGAGGAGGGGAGGGAGGGGAGAGGAGGAGAAGATGAGGGAGAAGCGATTGTGAGCATGGAGAGGAGGGACGGGAGGATGGGCGTGGCAGGACTAGGCCCAGGATTGGAGAGACAAGGAAGAGGAGGGCCCTGAATTGCCAGGGGAGGAAGGAGAGAGAAAGACAGAGGGAAAAAAGACGGAGGGGAATGGGAGGGAGAAATGGATACTGGGGCAGAGAGGAGGGCAACAGGAGGGATTGGATGGGAGGAAAGAGAAGGATGTGGTAATCGGTGGGGGAGTGGAGAGAAGCAGAGACAGGAGCTAGGGGAGGTAGTCGGGGCCATGGAGGCGCAGGCTCTCCCTGGATTGGCGCAAAGACAGGAGAGGGAGGATGAGGAGAGGCAGGGAAAGCATGGAGAGGTGAAGGGCAGACAAAAGAGAGAAGCACGGAAAGACAGGAGGCAGAGGGGAGGGAAAGAGGGAGTAAAGAGCAGAGGGAGGAGAGGTAGAACTAGGATGATGAGGGCCAGGGCTTCCAGGTTAGTGGAGCCTGGGGAGGAGAAATGGGAGATGGGGGAGGAGTGGGAGGAGGGAGCTGAGTCCAAAGGGAAGGGAGAGGTAGGGTCAGGAAGAGGGGTGGGACCAGAGAAAGAAGCCAGAGGAAGCCGAGAGAAAGGGAAGAAGGGGAAAGGCCTAGGAGTAGTGGACAGGTGGAGAGGGGCGGACAGAGGAGGGAGGGGAGAGGAGAAAGGAACAGTTGGGAGGACTGTGGGAAAGAAGGCAGGGAGGAGGAGGAGGAGGAGGAGGAGGAGGAGGAGGAGGAGGAGAAAGAGCACAGCCCGGGGGAAGAGGGCGGGACTTGAGGTGAGGGGCGTGGCATATCTGAGCAATCTGGACTAGAGGGCGGGGCCACGGGGTAGCCAGTCTAGATGGAAGCTGATAGAGGAATATGGATGGAGGGAAAAAGGAAAAATGAAGATGGTGGATGCGGGACAGGTAGGAGGAACGGGGAAGAACAGAAGGAACTGAGGATGATGAAGCTCAGGCCCTTGATCCTACACACACAATGCTCCTGAACCCCGGGACCTGGCCAATCCTGTCTCCCGGCCCAGGATGTAAGATGTTAAGAGTCCAAACTAGACTGTGAACCCAGAAAGGGAGGTGAGGGAAAGAAGTGGGATGAGGTACGAAGAGGAGGGGAGACCAGGCCAGACCTGAGGAAAGAGGGGCTGGAGAGGGGGGACAGGAAAGCTGGTGTGTTGCCTGAGGAGCTGATGGGAAGGAGGGCAGGAGCTAGGAGGGGAGGGGGACCAAGGCCTGAGAGGCAGGAGTAGGAGGGACCAGGATGAGGGAGGGCTCAGAAGTCTGGAGCCCTGACCCCACTCTGCTCAGAGCTTCCAGGACTCAAGATCCTAGACCAGGCTCCATATTCTAGACTCCAGACCCAGAGTGTGAATCCTGGAGCCCACAGGTAGAATGCAAATGTGGGCAACAGTCCCCAGACTGTAATTCCCTCTCCTTCACACCAGTTCCCCTTCCCCTGACCCCAGAGCCAATTAGCTGGTCTGCCCAATGAACTGGGCTTCATAATCCAGAAAGAAAAACTAAGACAGACAGGAACGAAGGCTGTGGCTGAGAGGGTGCTAATGCAGTCAAAACTCAGTGCAGGCCACACTTTGTGGTCCCAGCACTCAGGAGGCAGAAGCAGGCAGATCTCTCAGTTCAAGGCCAGCCTGGTCTACAGAGTTCCAGAACAGCCAGGGCTACACAGAGAAACCCTGTCTCAAAAAACAAAACAAAATAAAAACATGTCAATAAGTATGCATTGGCCATCCCCAGACATGTGGGGCCAGTGAGGGGCTTGTACATAAAGCAGGGATCCCCCAAAGGTATAAACATGGAGCACTTCTGCTCCAAACTGTGGGCTGGGGTACAGCCCCAGCACCACCACCACCCGAGGAAGGGGTGCTGGGTATGCAGAAGCCATCAGGAACCCCTCCAAGCCCCTGAGCAGGCTCTGGTGGACAGAGTTAGCTGTGGACATTGGAGGCGAGTATACAGGCAGTCCCTGTGTGGAACACCCTCACCTTCACTGACTAGGAATATGGTTTAGCAGTGCAGTTTCTCAGAAGCAGAGGAAAGGCAGACGCCATGTTCCAGACTCTAAGGTCTGTCCACTTGTAGCCCATAGCAACCATGGAGGTAACCCTTGGAATTCTCTGTCAAAGATTACTGTGTATCTGGGTGTGTTGGGCAACACCTGTCATCCCAGCACTAGGGAGGCTGAGGCAGGAGGATTACAAATTCAAAGGTTAAGGAGGCTACTCAGGGAGGAAGAAGGGGAGGAGAGGGAGGCGGGAGAGCTAAGTCTCCGAAGTATAATTAACACCAGCTGAGTGGCTTAGTCCTGAGTCTCATGAATCTCATCTAGAAACAGGTTTAGCAGAGGGATCAATAAAAAAAAGGGCTGGCCCTCACCACATACCCTACCCTAGCGAAGAAAGGATCCCAGCTTGAGGACAACCCATGTAAACAGGTCTCAACAGCCTGGATCACGCCTTTCCTGCAAGCCATGACAACTCAAGGCCTTTTGTCCTGACAGCTAATGAATGTCTTTACTGTTCTGGGCAAGTCTGCTCTGTTCTGTTATTTGTAGCCAAAGGCTGGGAGCTGAGGCACCTCTCCTAGGCAGTAGGGACTTTGCTCTTGAAGTGCTTATGAAACGACTGAATGTGACTTACTGGATCACTGGGACAGTCAGGGGTGTCACAGCCAGTTAGCAATGGGTAGGGAAGGATTGTAAACTAAATGTCCTGATACATACATGTGGCAGCATTAGACTCATGTTTGTAAGTTCTGCCCAGAGTGTGGTGATGCACGCCTTTAGTCTCAGCACCCAGAGATGGAGGTAGGCAGATCTTTGTGAGTATGATGTCAGCCTGGTCTACATAGCAAGCTCCAGGATAGCCAGAGTTACACACACACACACACACACACACACACACACACACACAGAGAGAGAGAGAGAGAGAGAGAGAGAGAGAGAACACACACACAGAGAGAGAGAGAGACAGAGAGACAGAGAGACAGAGAGAGACAGAGAGAGACAGAGAAAAAAAAAAAAAAAAAAAAAACCAGGTGACACATCTGCAAGTCCTGCAATCCTGGGGGACACCTTTGGAAACCTCGATTCAGCACATCATGGGGTGGCCGACATGTTCCATATGTGAACACAGACTGAGACCAAACAACCGGGCAGACATACCTGACATTAGGACAAGTAACCTTCTGAAGACAATATTCAAAGAAAAAACACAAATGCAATGGGCCCCAGAAGCCACAGGATGCACAGGAAAATGTCTAGGCTGTTAAACCACTTCAAACAGCAGCCGATTCTGTGATCCCAGCACATTCCTTTCATGCTCACTCCTCTTCCCTTTTAAAGAACCGTTGCGTTTCTTATTTTTAGGATGCAGACTTTGGTTATCTGTAGAAGGGGAGGGGATGGCTGTGGGCTCAAGGCAGCGCTCCTCCCGGACCACGCCCCCAGCCGCTCACTGGAGGATTCTAGGCGGGGCTCCACCCCTGAGCTGCACCACTAATCCTGATAATCATTCCCTCTGCTGCTTATTTTTACGGAGGGTGTCTCTGTGTCTCTTAGCTGTGTCGGGTTCTGAGCAAACCTCTCACATTCTCATGTGGCAGAATTTCAGGCTTCATTGCCAACCTCTTTTTTGTCTGTTTTTTCTTTATATTTTTGAGACAGGGTTTCTCTGTATAGCCCTGGCTGTCCATTAACTCTCTCTGTAGCTCAGGCTGGCCTAGAATTCAGACATCCTCTTGTCTCTGACTCCCTATCTCTGTGATTAAAGGCAGCACGCCTTTAGTTAAAGGCCACCACCACCGCCAGGCCTTTGCCAACCTCTTTGAAGGTTATTTCTAACTTCCAGTGTCTTCTCTGCTCTCCTGTAATTAGCCCTACATGGCCTCTAGAGGGAGCGCTATACCAACATGCTCTCATCTTTCCAGGGTTTTATTTTTGCCTTTTTTTTATAAATAAACTTTATTATATATTTTAAATACTTGCAAATAAATTAAAACATTA
This sequence comes from Arvicanthis niloticus, assembly GCF_011762505.2. Taxonomy (NCBI): domain Eukaryota; kingdom Metazoa; phylum Chordata; class Mammalia; order Rodentia; family Muridae; genus Arvicanthis; species Arvicanthis niloticus. The sequence continues at coordinate 1,854,865 of NC_133429.1, read as the reverse complement.
TATACCAAAATTATCAGACCAAGATCTGTACAACAATTGGAGTAGAATAGTATACAGTTGCCGGGCGGTGGTGGCGCACGCCTTTAATCCCAGCACTTGGGAGGCAGAGGCAGGTGGATTTCTGAGTTCTAGGCCAGCCTGGTCTACAGAGTGAGTTCCAGGACAGCCAGGGCTACACAGAGAAATCCTGTCTCGAAAAAACCAAAAAAAAAAAAAATTAGAAAAACAACTAGCCTTATATCATTTTTTATAACTTGATTTTCTTTTTTGTTTTCTGTTTTGTTTGGCAAAACTCTCAGGTAGCCCCAGTAATCCAAGGATTCACTATGCAGTCAAAATGGCCGCCAATTCCAAACCCTCTTGGCCCTGCCTCCCCACGGGTGGACCACCAGGCACTGCCACCACACCAGGTTCCTGGGTTTTTTTTTGTTTTTTTTTTAAATCTATGTATTGCCGGATGTGGTACCAGCTGCTCTTGCAGAGGACCTGGGTTCAGATGCAAGTACTCACATGGTGGGTGACAGCATTCTGTCCTTCCAGATCCAGGGGTCCCCATTCTTCTCTGGCCTCCTCAGATGCCAGGCCAGACAACCACAGCACAAAAAATTAAGGAGTAAAATCAGTGATTCTTTTAAAGGATTTTATTTATTCACTGTTGCTGTCTTCAGACACACAGGCAGAGGGCATCGGATCCCATTACAGATGGTTGTGAGCCACCATGTGATTGCTGGGAGTTGAACTCAGGACCACTGGAAGAGCAGTCAGTGTTCTTTGTTTTGTTTTTTGTTTTTCGAGACAGGGTTTCTCTGTGTAGCCCTGGCTGTCCTGGAACTCACTCTGTAGACCAGGCTGGCCTCGAACTCAGAAATCTGCCTGCCTCTGTCTCCCAAGTGCTGGGATTAAAGGCGTGCGCCACCACTGCCCGGCTGCAGTCAGTGTTCTTAACCACTAAGCCATCTCTCCAAATCAAAATCAGTAACTTTAAAAAACAATAAAGTAAAAAAAAAAAAAGTATACAAAGACATGAAGGACGAACTGAGCAGGTGGCTCAGAGGTGAGGTCTTTGTCATTGACACATTCTTAAGTTGCAAACAAAATTGTACAAAACTATGTGTTTTCTGTTGACAGCTTAAATCCCAGGAGCCCAGACACTGAGCTCAAGATCGAGGAAGAGCTTCTGCTTCAGCCACGCATGGGGATGTCTGCCTGTGACCGTAGCTCGAGCCAAGAGACCTGCAGGAGCTCCCATCTCCTTAGCTGCCTTATTCTTTTTCAGGTTTGCCCCACTCCCCAACTGCTAGAGCGCCCCCTTGTGCCATGTGAACATGGCACTGTGCTCTAGAGGTGACCTACGCCCTTCAGGCATTAAATACTATTGCTGGTCTCCACCTTCTGCATGCCAGGAAATTGCCCAGTTGGATCACCCACACACGTCTCCCAGACATTAGAGTATTCCAGAACATTCCAGAAGCACGGCTGAGGCTCTAGGGAATCTCCTCAGTGAGGCGTGCATTGGTGCTTGAACTAAAAAGAAGTCACATGTCTCTTCCTGCAGTTTCTGCCATCTTCCAGAGGACAGGGCCAGGCCCTAGAAATGTTTGCTTGAGACTAATCATGAGTCTTTTTTTCTTTTTAGAAAATGTCTGCCTGCCTGCTTGCCTGTCTGTCTGTCTGCTTTATTTAAAGACTGGGTTTATTTATTTATTTAAAGACAGGGTTTCTCAGCACAGCCCTGGCTGCCCTGGAACTCACTCTATAAACCAGACTAGCTTTGAACTCAGAGCCTCTCTGCTTCTGCCTACTGAGTGTGGGATTAAAGCGGCACCCCCAGACCACGGCATGACTGTGACAATGACATAAAAGGACATTTATGGGAGTCATGTGGACTCTAAGAATTTAACTCACGATACGTGGCTCAGGGACAAGCTGCGTTACCCACTGAGCCACCTTCCTAGCCCCTCTCCACCTGATTCACTTTAAAAAGCATATTTATGTCTTATTTATGTGTATGTGTACAAGAGGGCCAGGAGGAGGCTGAGGAGGTCCTGGAGCTGGGTGACACACCCTTGTGAGCTGCCCAGTGTGAATGCTGGGAAGCTAGTTCCAGTCCCTTGGACAAGCTGCAAGTGCTTATAACAGCCTAACCTGCTTCCTGCCCCCATACACCTTATCTTTTGAGGCAAAGTCTCTCAGTAAAACTGGAGCTCCCAGAGGCAGCTAGGCTGGCTGGCCATGAAGCCTCAGGGACCCTCCTGTCTCTCACTCTCAGCCCTGGGGTTACAGGAGTGTGCCACTAAGTCAGAGTTTTACATGGATGCTGGGATTCTGAACTCCAGTCCTCATGTAGTGTGAGGAACACTCTCCCTAGGAGCTCACTACACCAATGTGAGGTGCAGAGCAGACCCCAGGGCCTTTGCACATGCTGGGTGCTGAGCCACATCACTAGACCTATTCTTACCTTTAATTTTGAAACAGTCCCACCAAGTTGCCCAAGCAGGACTCGAACTCACAACCCTTCTTCTTCAGCCACCTGGGTAGATGACACAGTGAGCCTGTGCCACCAGGCATGAAGACGCTTTTCCTTCCCTCCAGAGGAAATAAGGAGAGCTTTGTTGACTCCACCAGAATGAAGGCTCCAGGGGTTCTGTGTACTATTCCTGTCAGTTAGGGACAGTGTTAGCAGCTGTGGTGTGAAGCTCAGATATGTTAAGAGTACACACTGGGCATGCAGGAGGCCCTGGTGTCCATCAAAACACCAAAATAAACAGTCATGTCAGCTAGGTCCAGCCTGTTCCTCATGAGCGGCCTGCGTCTGGGCAGGCTGCTATGCTCTGAGGGGCTGAGGCTTGTTAGCTCCAGAGTATGGGGAGAGTCCAAGCTTTCTGCTGCCTCACAAAAGGGAAACAGAGGCAGGAGAGACAGAGTACTGTTACCCTCACATTCTCCATGGGGAAACAGTCTCTGTAGCAGGACTTGCAAAAATAAATGTTACAAAACTTGTTAGCAAGCCCGGCAGAAGAAGTGTGCTCACAGAGAACAGGTGTACATTAAACCCAGGACCCCCAGGTCCCACCATTCATCCAAACTCTAGATGGGAAGTCACCTAGGTCAGGTGACTCTTGCCAAGCAACATGACCTTTCTGGTCTAACCTAAGCTCATTTTCTCCAGGCTCTGACCAGTGAGGATGGTCCTTCCTCTAACTTGACTCCATCACAGTTCACTTAAAACAACTCTGAGGAGAAGAAAATGGAACCGAACCCAGGAGGGCTAAGGCCTGGTGGGGTGGTTCAGTGGTTACAGCACTGGCTGCTCCCTCAGAGGACCCAGATTCATTTCCGTGAACCCTTGTGGTACCTCACAAAAACACCTGTGACTCCTGTTCCAGGAAATCTGACACCCCTTTTGGCCTCTGCAGGTATTGTACACTGTGGTACACACAGACATAGATGCAGGAAAACACCCAAATATATAAAATACATTTTATTTATTGAACATTTACTGTGTATGCAGACATAAATTCTGTTTCAGTATTTATATGATATAATCCATCCTTTTAAAGTTCTGAATTCTTTTCAAGATTTATTTTTCATGTACGTTGGTGTTTAGCCTGTGTGTGTGTGTGTGTGTCTGTGTGAGGATCCCAGATCCCCTGGAACTGGAGTTACACACAGGAGTGAGCTGGCACGCCTGTGCTGGGACTTACACTTGAGTTGTCGGGAAGAGCAACCACAGCTCTTAACCACCGAGCCATCTCTCCAGACCCGTAACCACCCTTGTAAGGCAGACAGCTAGGAGCGTCCAGAGGACCAGGGTTCAGTCCCCAGCACTCACATGTGGCTCACAACCATCTGCAGCTCCAGAGTCTGAAGGTCTGACACCCTCTTCTGGCCCCCAGGGACTGCATGCACCTGGTGCCGGGCATACGTGCCAACAAACCACTTTAGAGTTAAAATGAATAATGAATTTTAGTCCTTGAATTTCAGCACTTAGGAGGCAGGGGGATTTCTGAGCTCCAGGACAGCCTAGTCTACAGAGTGAGCTCCAGGACAGCCAGGACTCAAAGAAAAAAAATAAAAATAAATAAAAATAAAAAAAAAAGGAAAGACAATTGTGTGCATGTGAGTGTGTGAGTGTGTACTCATGTGTGAGTGTGTACTCATGTGTGAGTGTGTACTCATGTGTGAGTGTGTACTCATGTGTGCGTGTGTACTCATGTGTGAGTGTGTACTCATGTGTGAGTGTGTACTCATGTGTGAGTGTGTACTCATGTGTGCATGTGAGTGTGTACTCATGTGTGAGTGTGTTCTCATGTGTGAGTGTGTTCTCATGTGTGAGTGTGTACTCATGTGTGAGTGTGTACTCATGTGTGAGTGTGTACTCATGTGTGCGTGTGAGTGTGTACTCATGTGTGCATGTGAGTGTGTACTCATGTGTGAGTGTGTTCTCATGTGTGAGTGTGTTCTCATGTGTGAGTGTGTACTCATGTGTGAGTGTGTATACTCATGTACACATGCTCGTGTGAAGGCCTGAGGCCAACATTGTCCCCCCAGTCACTCTCCACTGTCTCATGGAACCTGAAGCTCCCGGATAAGCTAGGCTGGGTCTTTCTGTGTAGACCAGGCTGGCCTGGAACTCACAGAGATCTACCTGCCTCTGACTCCTGAGTGCTGGGAATCAGGTTTTGAGCCATCATGGCTGCCTTCTGTTTATTTTTGAATGTATTATTAATATCATTATTACTTGTTTGTTTGAGACAGGGTTTCTCTGTGTAGCCCTCGTTGTCCTGGAACTCACTCTGTAGACCAGGCTGGCCTTGAACTCACACCCACAGAATTCTTCCTACCTCTGCCTCTCATGTGCTGGGATTAAAGACATGTACCACCACTGTCCAGTGGCTTTTGCTTGTTTGTTTGTTTGTTTAAAAAATTTAAAAGACTATACACACACATGCGTGTGTGCTTGCATGTGAATGTGAGTACACTGTGGCTGTCTTCAGACACACCAGAAGAGGGCATCGGATCCCATTACAGATGGTTGTGAGCCACCATGTGGTTGCTGGGAGTTGAACTCAGGACCTCTGGAAAAGCAGCCAGTGCTCTAACCGATGAGCCATCTCTCCAGTTCCCTTTTGGTGACTCTTGCTTAATAGGAGGTACCTCAGAGATGGAGTCAGGAACACCTACCACCAGTCTTCAGGCATCTACTTCTCCCTGGTCCCTTTGTCTAGGCCCCTGCAGCTCTGGAGGCCTCTCTCGTCTGTCTTTTCCTCTTACAGCCTTTGGATGCCTCTGAGACCCTCCCTCCCTCCCTCCCTCCTGTGATCTTCACTACCATCAGGACCCCAGACTCCAGTCCCTTCTTCCCCCAGTTCCCTCTCGGTGACTGAAGACTGATTACATTCCTCTCATCACCTCTGCTGCCCACTCCCATGAGCCTGAAGCTGTAGGCAGACTGGGTCTGCAAGCTCGTGATTACAGGCTGTGGCTGTCCGTTCTCCTGGCAAGACTCCACCCTCCACTTTCTTCCTGGGGCCCCAGCATGTCTGGGCTCCACACGTTTTCCTAGCTACTTCCTCTTTCCATCTGATCCCCATGTTCTGTCCTTGAAGCAGCTTTAGTCATCAAAGGAGAATCTTCCCTGGTGGCCTCCATGAACACCATGTCGCCCATAATGACCATTTGTCACCTATCCTGAAATATCGGTTTGTCTCACTGATGGCACTATGAGTGTCTTTGGTCTATCATTTGATATTTATCTATCTACTGACCAGTGCAGGTATGTGCACATTTTTGTGTGTCTGTCTGGCTGATCCCGGTCAGCCTCAGAAACACTGGCATGCTGTACACGTTACACACCTGAGTCCACAGGGGTGCTGGTGGGGTGCCCACTCAGAGTCCTCACAGTCTCACAAGAAATTACTCACTGTACCCGTTTTTTTTTTTGTTTTCTGAGACAGTGTCCAACTGTGTAGACCGGCTGGCCCGGAACTCACAGAGATCGGCCTGACTGTTTCCCACCCCGCCATCCAGCAAAGCACATTTATTTTTTTATTTACTTAATGCGGAATGTGAATGCGGGTGCGGAGGTCAGCGGGTAATTTCTGGGGGCCACGGAATCAATCACAACTGAGGTGGTCGTGTACACAGCCAATCAGAGGCCCGCCTTTTTTTAAAACAGTGCTTCAGCCATGCTGGGCACCTCTCTATCCACTGAGCTGGCTTGTGCCAAGACCCCACCCCTCCCAGGCTCCCTGAGCTCAGGGGCCACATGACAAGCTCTAACCCTCCCAGGTGGCACCACGCCCCAGCAGGCCGGGGCAGCTTGGGCGGTGACCGCTCTCTGCCCTCTGCTGCCTGCCAAGAACAGCTCGTCCTAGGAGAGGTTGGCTGCACGAGAATTTATTTTCGTGGTTTTCTTGAAGCTGGCGGAGCCCTCCCTCTTCTCCGGCTGTCTATGGAGAGACGGGGAAATCCTGGTGTTCGAGACTCTGGGAGCGATACTCAGGGCTGCAGGCCTCTGGCAGTGCGGTAGAGTTCCCACCTGGGTCTCCCTTGGGTGACACACAGGTCCAGAGCCACATGCTAGCTCAAGCCTGGGCACCTTGGACCTTGGTCACCCAAGCACTTTGGAAGTAGAAGGTAAATAGTCAGCAATTCCAGGTCCTCATCCACTACACAGGAGGCCAGCCTGGGCTTCCGGAGACTCTGGAGCCAGCCACACCCTAAGTGTAACGCCCCCAGACCACCCTCCCACGGGAATGAAACCACGCCCCCTGGGTCCCCGCCCTATGTTTGTTTTTCTGTAGCCTTGTTTCCGCTGTAGTGATGTCACCTCCCTGAGACAAATCCAGAGGGGTGTACAGGAGCCCAGAGCACCAGCGACTCTAAACCTGTGGGCAGCTGGCCTCTGCTGCTGTCAGTGCACAGATTTTTAAATGACTTTTATTAAATCCTTACAAAACAGAATACAAAATCCTGGCGTTGACAGTTGGTGGGAAGGGAGTCCGGAGAGGTCAGTTCACCTGGTGTGATGGAGTTCAAAGTGCTTGCATGTCCCCACTCTACAACAGGCTTTTAGATGTCAGTCAGCATGGGTTGGGGACAAGCCACCCCAGGATCATGTCTCATTCACAGTTAAGGGGTCTGACCCATCCTCCAGGTTGGGTTTGGAGGGACTGAGGAAATCACAGCCCTGTTTTTTTTGTTTTTTTTTTGTTTGGGGGGGGGGTCAATGCTGCTCACTGTCCAGTCAGGTTGCTTCAGGAACCTGCAGGGGGCTGAGTCATACCGTTGAGGGAAAACTCAAGTGCCTAGGAGCCCCCCACCCTCCAGGGGTTCTTTGGAAATGTGTCCACAGAGGCAGGTGGGACAGTGGGGCAGGACTGGAGAAGGCATGTCACCTCCATTGTGACAATCCTATGAGACTAGGGAGGAAGGCGGAGGCTGCTGGGCAGTGGGTGTCCCAGGCCCCCACCCACCGGACCCTGACATTCAAGTACTCTTCAAGAACAGGGAAGCAAGTCAAATTATTTCTTTAAAAAAAAAAAAAAAAAAAAAAAAAAAAAAAAAAAAAGCCTAAAAGCCTAAACTAAACTCAACAAACAATCCTGACCAAGGATTTTTGAGGCCAGGGGCTGCCCTGTAGACACCTGAGCAGTTGCAGGGCAGGGAGGCCTGGCCCCTGGCAGCCGCCCCCGACCAGCAGGGCCATGGAGAAAATGGGAAGTCGTATTGCATAGTAGTTGGGCTAGGAACAGTCTACAGGCCTTGGGCAGTTAGGGCTGGGCACTGCAGGCCACTGCTTCCCTTCCCAGCCTCCCTTGTGTGTCCAGAGGGAGGCCAAGGCAGCTCTGACCCTTTCCTGAAAGCAGGCACACCTGAGCCATTGCCCTTTGGGGGCAGAGGGAAAGTGAGAAGCCCCTGGTCTGGCCTCAGCTCTGGGTAAGAAGTAGCTAGGAGAGCTTAGGTCCTCCAGTCCAAGGGGCAGGACGCGGTCTTGGTCAGGCTGAGCCCTGAGAAGGGGCACTCAGGTGCCCTGGGTGGGGAGACACATGGGGACCCCATGTTTGCTGATGTGAGCCTTGTCCAGCACCTCTCCTGCCTTGGTGGAGCTGGCTGGGTGCAGGGTCCCCCACAGCTCTGCCCCTCGGAAGCGGGGTTGGGAGCAGCAGGCCTCTCCCAGGGCAAGGAGCTAAGCAGCCTGGGAGGGGTTTCTGATTGTCAACCCTCCAAGGGACACTGCAGGTGGGTGATGGGGACTAGGGGTCAATTAAGTGCACTGTTCCCATTCACCTGCACCCCAGAGGTCTCTATCCAACAGAGGGAGCCCCGCCCCCTAGACCTAAGGGTGCTCTGGTGAGGAGAGGCTCAACAGCACTGCTCACCAGGAGGGCCTGTCCCTGACAATACTGAGGGCTGGGGAGAGGTGTGGGGTGCTGACCCTGCGAGATCCCCAGCCCTGGAAGACAGCAGAATGGCTGGAGTGGAGGTGGGGTGCAGGTGGCAGGACCTTCACAGTTGACGGGCGAGCATCGTGGGGTGGAGGCCGAGTGGCCTGAACCCTCCGCCCTCCTCCGGGGGCACTTGCTTTCAATAGCGGCAAAAGAAAAACAAACAAAACAAAGCCAAGTGGGCAGGGTGAGGACAGGGAGAAAAGAAGACACCCCTCTTAACAGATCCCTACACCCCCAGAGGATCCAGCTGAGCTGGCACCTGGGATGGCAAAGGGTGGGGTGTCCAGGTCCCTAGCCTTCAGGCCCCACAGGGCAGGGGCATATGTACAAGGGGCTAGTGGGGGTCACACGCGATCCCCCACGAGGACCACAGGGGTGGCCGACAGGCTAGCCCTCTGGCGCCGCTGGGCCAGCTTGGATTGGGAGGGCGGGGACAGCTGCAGGCAGCGTGAGGTAGCTCGGATGACTACAGGCTGGTCCTGCCCAGCGTCCTCCTCACACTGGGCCAGCTGCCGGTTCATGGCGATGGCCTCAGCCGCAAAGGACGTGAGGTCTTTGGCACAGCTGTTCCTGGGGATAGGATGGGTCCTTGTCATAAAAGTGTACCTTTCTCTGCAGCCCTCTGGGGTATTCACCCCAACTCCAGGCCTTCCAGGTACCAGGACACCAAATTGGAGCTGTTGGTTCACCTCCTACATCACAGTGCTCAGGAGCCTGGTCCCCACTTAGGCTCAGGGGCTTAGTGCTACGTACCCCCCGGGAAATGCAGGGCTATGGCTCAAGAGCCCTGGTTCCCCAGGAAAATAAAAACCCAAATACTTTCATGTCCCAAGATCCCAGGCCTCACCTCTGCAGAACCAAGGGTGTCGGTAGGGTGTTCTCTGGGGCACACTGCAAGAAGAAGAGGCCGGGGGGTCAGATGGCACTTGAGGGGCCTGACCAAGTGTTCATGATAGGCAGACCCACCCACACAGGTCCCCAGTCCGTGTGTCCATACGCCCCTGCAGACTGTCCCCAGAACAGTGTGAGCCATGCCAGCTCGGTGCCTCTCAGGGATACCAACTCTGCACGGAAAGAGCAAGCTGCCTGGAGGGGCGGGGTCTCCCAAGGGAGCGGGAAGGCTGAGTTCTCAGCTGGGAAGGGAAGGGGCTCAGAAGCCCCACTGGGGACTACTCCCACGCACAATGCTAGACCCTTCTTGCATGCTTGTTCCAAAACCCGGTGCTAGCGGAAGTGTAGGGGTGACCCTTGTACTCCTCTTCAGACCCCTAGGCTCACTCACCCCTTGCACCCAGGGGTGCTGCAGGACTTGGGCAGCACTCAGCCTCTGCTTGGCATCTCGGACCAGCAGCTTGGAGATGAGGTCTTTGGCAGCAAAGGAGATGTGGGACCAGTCCTTGTCGGGGAACTCGTACTTCCCCTCCTGGATGCTCTCAAATAGCATGTTCTGGGGGCGGAGGTGGGAAGGTCACCCCAGAACAGACCTGGCCCCATTTAGATGCCTAAGGAGGGTAGTGGGGTGGTGATATGCACAGGGGCAGAGTATGGGGGACGGACGATGGGGACAGTCACACAGGGGACTCTTCTGTGCTTAGAGCACTGCTGCTCTTGCAGGACTCCAGTTTCATTCGCTGGTGTACACACACACACACACACACACACACACACACACACACACGCACACACACACCTGCCCATACCCGTGACTCCGTCCCCGGGGCACCTCAACAGACACCAGGCTCTCCCACGGTGCGCGCACGCACACACACACAGCACTCAGAAAAGGAAATGGCTTGGGCCTGGGGACCCTTGGTTTAGCACCTCACTTCTCATCCCAGGGAGCCCAGAAACAAGGCCTAGTGAAGGGAGGGGAGGGAACTCAGGTAGGGCATACCTGGCAGGCAGGGCAGGCCTCCCCGCGGTCCCAGCCACAGTCGCTGCCACAGTGGCCCACAAAGGGTGGGTAGCCACTGAGCAGGATGTACAAAATGACGCCCAGGCTCCACAGATCGCAGCGTTTGTCATAGATGCTGGCCTCCTCACTGAAGGCTTCCACCACCTCAGGGGCCATGTACTCAGCTGACCCACACTGTGGGGCAGGCACATGTCAGGACAGACACCCACCTCCAGCCAATCAAAGGCTGCCAATGCACCCCCAACTAGCAGGTGATGGTGCTGACCACACCCCAGGCCCCGCCCAGCCAACCAGCAGCTGTTGCTAAGCGGAAGGAAGGCCAAGCTGGCAGGGGAAGCCTGAGCCCAGTGCCTGCCTGCCTGCCTGCCCGGAGTTTACCCCCCTCACCGGGGTGAGCAGCTCTGGCGTGGAGATGGGGGAGCAGTCTCCGTTGAGTTTGATGCCACTGCCAAGGTCGAAGTCGCAGATCTTCACTGGCGAGACCTGAGGACAGGATAGGACAGGACAGGACAGGAACCATGGGAACCGGCCCGCACACCCTCTACCCGTTGCTGCCTGGCAGGGAACGGCAGTGCAGCCTGGGTGGGGTGCTGCTCAGGCAGCCTCACCTGGTTGGGGTGCTCACACAGGATGTTCTCTGGCTTTAGGTCCCTGTGGGCGATGCCTGGGGAGGCGGAGCAGGGAGGTTAGGTGTGGGTACCTCTAAAGCAACCAGGCCTGAGGGGGGGCCCCACAGCCCCTGCCACACCTTTGTTATGCAGGAAGTCCAGAGCACTGGCCACGTCCTGGACCACCACGCTGGCCTCCAGCTCGTTAAAGTGGCGTCTTCTGTGGATGTGGCTCAAGATGGACCCTGTGCAGGCCAGGGAGAGCTAGGTCACCTCCATAGACCAGCCAGCCCCTGGCACTGCCTCACTCCATCAGGGATGCCCAGGGCCTCCTTGGGCCCAAAATTGGGCTGTGACCACTGGGACAGGGAGGTACAGCCCTAGTGCCTGTATCAAAGCTGGGGCCCTGATGGTCCGCAGCTCCCACCCTGAGTCCTCCCCGACTAGTACTTACCGCCACGCATCTTCTCAAACACCAGGTAGAAACGGTCCTCCTCCTCAAAGAACTCAATCAGCTCTAGGACATTCCTGAGTCGGGAGGAGAGAGAAAAGAAACTGAGGCCCTCTGAGGGCCCCAGCACCTGCTGCCCAGCCTGCAAGGTGACACCCTCATGGGGCCACGTGGCCACAGAAAGCCTGTTTTCCTCTCTGAGCCCAGCCCATGCCCTGCTGAGGTGATGGGCTCTGGCCAGATGGCCTGGGCAGCCCTCCTTACCTGTGTCCCTGACAGGCCTCCTTACCTGTGTCCCTGACAGGCCTCCTTACCTGTATCCCTGACAGGCCTCCTTACCTGTGTCCCTGACAGGCCTCCTTACCTGTGTCCCTGACAGGCCTCCTTACCTGTGTCCCTGGCACTGGTACAACATCTCCACTTCCCGGAACACCCTACTGCGGATGTGGCCCAGCTGCTTCTCAATGATCTACAATACAGGGAGGGACACGACACGGCACCTGAGAAGCTGCCTAGATGCCGCCTGCAAGGAGTCAGCAAGCCGCCCACAGGCCACTTGGACCCGGTATGAATTCTGCAGCCCTGGGCCTGGAACTTGCTAGAAGTCAGACTACAGTGTCATCAGGCTACCCTGTTGCTCAGTCAGAATAGCTCAGGTGAAGAGAGAGGAAGCAGCCATTCTCTATCCTGCCCCAGAACCCCCTCCTCTAGGTGGCTGCTACCCTTGCCCCAGCAGGGCAGGGCCAAGCAGTGTCAACTCTCACATGACCCATCAACAAGGTGGCACTCTGACACCTGGCTGCTGGCCCAGACAGTACACCAAGCTTTCCCTTCTGTTTTCCAGACCATACCGGGCACCTGGCACTATGGGCCGAGGTCTGGTTTAGACCAGTGGTCTCAAACTTCAGGAAGCCAGCCAGCTCCACTGTACCCAGTAGATAGAAGGCCTAGAAGGCACTGTCCCTGTAGAACCTTTGCGCTCAAAGGGGTCCCAGGACCCCTGGCTCTCCCTTCCCCAGGTGGACACCCTAACAGCCCCTAACTCAGCAGGTGGAGAGGGCAGGATAGTGTCCTGGTTAACTTGTAATAAACACCCATTCCAGCATGGGGCTTTCCCTCACTAAGAGCCAGATCTGGAGGGTGGTCCAAACACGGTAGGTCATCTAATCTACCTTACCTTTGAAGAGACTGGGGACAGCTCCACAGAAACCTCTATCCCTCCTGGGAGTAGAATGACCTTCCCTGGGGTCCCCTCTGGGACCTATGCCATTGAGTGCTTTTAATGTCCACCGGCCACCCCAGCCTCTATCCTCACTCTCCTGTGCTGCTGTCATCACCTCTCAGTGCCTCAGGTGTCAATGACTACTGAGGACAACACCAGGAATCCCCCTACCCACCCCATTTTCCTGAAAGCCATCACTCTGGCCCAGCAGTGGGAAGCCCCAGTAGCTTGGGCTACTGTCCTCCTGACAAGGCTGCCCTGCAGGGTCAACAGGAGAAAAGCTGTCAACCAAGTACCTGCCTGAGGAGCCCAGGGACAGGGACCACCGCTCTGACACCCTAACTTCCAAGATACAACTCTTTCCTTTGCTTCTTCCTGTTACCCTCAGATGCAGAAGCCACTAACCAGGGCAGCTGGCCCTCCTAGACAGGTCACCGGGCTTCCCTGGACATGGGGGTGACTGGTTGGCCTACAGGGTCAGTAGGCTACACCAGGGCCTGGGAGGGCTCTAGGTCTAACCAGGAGTGACAGACACATTTGGGGATCTGCACTTGGTTTCTCCAATCTCACAGCACCTCAGGACGTCAGTGCTGGGCCAGCTTTTCAACTTCTGTAAGCTTTAGGTCAGTTATCCTTAGAGGCAGAGGCCGGCCTTAGAAACAGGTGGGCCAGCATGGCCACTGACATAAGTTTCCAGTTTTCCATAGCCACGCTAGGGCTTGCAAGCCTCCAGAACATGGAGTGATCAAGAGCCAGCTGTCATTGTGCCTTTCTGTGACTCTAGGTCTGACCTGGATTCCCAGGGTGGCCTGAGTCACAAGTCTTGGGGCCATTTTTAGACACTGGTTTTCTGAAGCTGTCATCTGGGTACTCAAAGGCCACTGGTCTCTGGGGGGAAGACCCCAGTTTACCTTGACAGCATATTCCTGGTTGGTAATCAGATTGACACAGGTCTGCACACGGGCATGGGCGCCTTCCCCCAGCACATCCTCCTGCAGCTGGTAGACATCTGGGATGCAAATGAAGAGGTGAGGGAGTAGCCCAGTGTCCTTTCCCCAGAGAAGCAGCACCTCTCTGCGGCTCACCTTCAAACCTGCCTGAGAAGCTGTCAGTAGCCCGACAGCGCTTCTTTTTCCGGCCTCTCTTCTTAGCATCTGGGATGTCAATGGGTTGGCTAGAAGGCATGTCTGCACAGAACAGAGACCCAGATGGTATATAGTCTGGCTTAGCCTACTTTTCCAGAGACCCCAACCCCCCATGTCCTGCCCACCTCCTGTGGGCTCACCAGGTCGGGCTTCACACTGTGGGCTGCAGTCAGAGTCCCCGTGCTGGGTGGGGTCTAAGGAGAAGGCCAGCTCGAAAGGATTCTGCCCCTGTTGAAGGGGAACATGTTCAGGCTGGTTCTCCCAGAATGCCCCAAATATGCAGCAACCTGTACAGATGATCACTCCACCACAGTGCTGGGACCAAGAACAGCTGGGCACCCGACAGGTATGCAGGCTGCAGCGGTCTGTGACTGACCCCTCCTTACCCAACACACGGGCTTTCACTGTCTCAGGGCCTCAGTGGCAGGGAACTGTGGGAGGCAGTCCCCTGGAGTCCACAGAATCCCGACACAGGGGTTTTAGTTTTACTAGGAGACAGTGGGCCATGTGGCTGTCACCTGCTCTTGTTACTGGTATGGGGTAGGAGGAGGCCAGGGACACCCCACAGAGAATGACCCAGGCATGTCCACTGCACCAAGGGATCCTGTCTCCTGACTGTGGGGAACGTGACCTTCCTCTCCAGCCTGGGGCTGACTGACAGGAAGTCTAAGCCACACGGCCGGCCTCCTCTGCTTATGGGAAGCATGGGAAATGCCTGTCCAGCCAGCTGACTGAGGGCTGACCTCAGGACAGGCGTGAGATCAAAGGTGGGGCAGCGACAGGAGAGCCTGGGGCAGGGCTGCCAGGTTGTCTTCCCACAGCCTCCTAGGTTATCTCAGGACAACACCCCTGGCTTTTGGGCCTCAGTTTCCCTGTGGCATGGGACACCACCACTTCTCCTCCCTATGTTGCAAGCTCTCCAGTAAATGTAAATGCAGTGCCTGACTGCGGGGAGGCTCTGGAGGTCAGGGGCAGGGACCCTTTCAACTTGTTCTATGTATCCAAAACCTCCTATCTCTGGAGGACTGCCTTCCCCAGGGGCCACCAATTTAGTACATGCAGTCACTAGTAAGGGGGCTCTCAGGCAAGGCTCACACCCACTGGCCTGAGAGTACATACAAGGCCATGCCACGTCCACAGCCTGCAATATTTAAGGATCCTTCTCTGGGTGACCAGGGTTCAAATTCATACCTATAGTTCAAGTAGGACACCAAAGGACCCAGCCGTCAGACATGTGGAAGACCTTAAGACTGCTCAGGAGAGGTGGGAGCTGAAGGCCAGAGAAACCTGGTTTGAACAGGAGCATGCTGAAACAAAACACTTCCTCATGATGGCTGCTGCCGCCACCTTGGTGGTGTGGTGTGCAAGTTGAGAGACTGAAGCAAACTCAGGCCTCAGAGGGAGCGACCCAGCCAGAGAACAAGGCATGGGCTGTAAATGGATGTGGGGATGGGGGTTGAGTCACACTCCTTTCTGGATGTCCAGCGGGAGGGGCTAACAAGAGGGTTGTCTGAGAGAAAAGTTTCTCCACAAAACCTTAGGGAGACCCCAAGGGGATACAGCAGACACCTGGAGCCCAGCGTCAGACAGATGGAGAGCAACACGGGCACACTTTGCAAGCTGCTCTGCCCCAGCAGAGAGTCACCACTAGTAGGCTGGCACAAAAGGGGAAGAGGGCACACAACCCCAGTGCTCTGATAAAACTTGGTGCCTGCAAGGCCCAGGGCATCCACCTGTGGTGTACAAGGTAGGGGTAGATGAGCTACGAGAAGGAAGGGTAAATCAGGTTTGAGACCAAAGGCTAGCCAGGGCACCTGCTCCATGGCCACAGCCTGGTAACCTTCCTCTGGGTAAACTGTCACGATGAGAGACAGGGACAGAAGCAGCTGTCCCCAGCTCTGGGAAACTTATAAGGGTGACAGGCCCAGTAGAACGAGCCTCTGACATTAGAGCTGAAGGCCGCCTACCAGCCAGGCCTCCCCACAGCGGCCATGCAGAGGGTAGCTTGCAGTCCCAAGTGCTGTGTGGGCAGTCCAGCCTGGTCTAGCCAGCCTCCCCTGGGTCTGGCTGAGGGCCTTGAGTCAGCAGGCCTGGCAGGAGGCAGCTCGAACCATCCAGAAAGCTAGGGTTTGCTTTGGCAGCCTTGCTGACCCTCTAGGCTCACACAAAGCCCCAGGAGAGCAAAACAACACTGTAGGTGACATTCTCAGATCCATCTCTCATTCCTGCTCAGCCCCAAAGCAAGCTGGCCAAGGACAACAGGCATTTGGGGCAGGGGTGGGGCGGTTGGCCCAGGCACTGGCTGGACAGGCCTGGGAATTCTTCCTATCTGCATGCCCCTCCCACAGGGGTGTAGGCGTGCACACATATATAATCCTGCCTTCTCCACAGGGCAACAGGTCCCTGCTCCAGGAAGCCATTACATAATCCAGCCTCTGGGTGGGGTGAGCAGGCTGACATCACTACATCCCTTAGGACAGGCCCTAAGGAGGGGGCTCTGCCTAGCACTTGCCCACCTTCACCACCCCCAGATTCACTCATCTAAGATAAGACTCAACCAGCCACCAGTAAAACACTACAGAAACTTCCTGTTCTAATAGGAAGCAACACTTTGGGCCTGGGGTGTTGAGAGAAGGTGTCCACAGGCCACCACCAAGTGTGGAGGTTGCAGTGGGCAAAGCACACCCATGTACCAAAGGGTTTCACGAGGCCTCAGCCCCGCTGATCCCCAACCAACCAGTACAAGGGCAGCTCGAGACTAGAGACAGACACAGGGTTTCCTTGGGACTATATAAAGAAGTAGGAGAGATGAAGCTGAGAGACTGCAAGGAACATACCACCACTGAGCACAAGCTAACCTAGGGGAGCTCATGAAAGTGAGAGCAGTGGTAGCTAAGAAGAGGGCTATGGCCTGCTGACATGCTCCCATCCAGAACAAGGCCAACCCAGAGGACACAGAAAGTGTGGGACCACATACAGAAAGTGGGGTAGGAAGCACAAGGCTGAGAGCAGCCTGATGGCAAGGGACATAGAGCCACCAATCAGGGGTCGGAGTGGGTCCTGGAAGAGAGAGCTACTAGGCAGCTGGGGACAGTGGGAGCCTACAACAAGCGCATATTGCAGAGGACAAATGTAAAGTTCACCCGAGACCACATACAGAAGTAGGAGAGACCAGGCTGAGAAACTGCAAGGGACACGGCCACAGAGGAGCCTGGGCAGTTCATGAAGAGTTAGTAGGCAGCTAGAAGCAAGGCTGCAGCTTACTGACTCTCCCAACCAGCACAGGGCAGGCCTGAAAGTTGCAAGGAACAGAAACACTAGATTGCCTACGATCACACAGGGAAACAAACGATAAGAGGGGACGGTGATCAGGCTGACTGCAAGGGGCACAGAGCCACCAATCACAAGCCTGGGGCTGGGGGTGTGGGGGGTCCTAGAACAGAGAGCTACTAGACGGCTGGCTGCGGACGGGGCTGCGGCCTGCTGACCCCCACCACCTCCAGCACAGAAGTCTAATGCAAGCACCCCTCCCAGGCCCTGCACCGGCCTACCGGGTGGGCTCTGCTTATCCGTCACACCCGCCACCGCAATGGGACCCCCGGACAGGACCCCTCACCTTGAACGAACGGTGGAAGCCCTGAAGTTCGGCTGTTCTCTTCTGCACCATCTTCAGTCCGGGCCCCGCCAGCGGGGGAGGGGACGCGGGGCCCGGGGGGCGGCTTGGGAGGCGACCCTGCGGGCGGAGGAGACAAAGGACCGAGGCTGAGAGGGGCGCTCAGCCCGGCGGAGGCGGCCGGGGCTCGGCGGAGCTCCCGCGCCCGGCCTGGGCTTCCTTCCTCCCTCGGAGAATGTCGCCCTTGGCGCCACGCTCACCGGGTCGGACACCGGCCGGGGTCGCAGCGCCGTCACCTCACCTCGCACAGCCCGGACCCCGCTCCGAGGACTGTGCGGGGAACAGCGCCGCCACGGCCACCGCCGCCGCCTCCGCCTCCGCCGCCACCGCGGACCCCTCCACTGGGCCGCTGCCGCCGAGAGGAGCCGCGCGCGCGGCCGGCGCGCCAACCTTTATAGGCGCGGTCCCGGAGTTGCCCCGCCCCTCCGCGCCAGTCTCCGCCCTCCTCAGGGAAGAGAGGAAGCGGAGCTTCCAGGGGCGTCGAGGGTCGCTGCGAGCCCGGCGAAGGATGCAGAACACGGCTGCGCACTCCCGCTTAAGGGGCGGAGCTTAGCGAGGAACCGAGTGGAGCTGCGCACTGAGCCTGTAGGCGAGTCCGACTGCGGCTGCGCACTTCAAACTGGCGCGGGGGGGGGTGTTGGGGAGGAGGGTGGAGTGGGGAGGGGGTGGAGTGGGGAGGGGGTGGAGTGGGGAGGGAGGGGTTGGGGAGGGGAGGGGGGAGGAGGGGAGACGCCAAGGGATGTGGCGCGCGAAGCCTCAAGTGCGACTGCGCGCTCCCACGGTGGGGCGGAGCGTGGAAAGATACTCGAATGCTGCTGCGTGACCCTGCTGGGGGAGGGGCTGTATAAAGAGGCACGTGGGCCGCGTCCTGAGTCGCTCGCGCCTGCGCAGAAGGGCACTGAAGGCTTCAGTTTGGGCAGTAGGGCCGCCTTCTTCTCGTCTCACAGTTGGCCCGCAAACTTAGGCGCCGCAGGTTCTGGTCCCTACCCTTGAGCCGGGTGCCCAAGCCCGCCCTAGTTTTACTTAGAAGGGATCCCTGATTCGGGTTCGGATACAATCAGATTGCGTTGTGCCTGCTGCCTCGGCTGCTTCTGTGCACAAAGAGGTTTTCCCCTCTCCAGGGTCTACAAGTTTTTACCACCTTCCTCCACCTCATGAACTTCAAGGAGTTATTTGTGTGTTTGTGTGCACTCGTGACTGTGCCGTATGCATCTAGGTGCCTGGAAAGCCAGAAGAGAGGTGGAGTTACAGTGTCTGATGTGGATGCTGGGTTCTCTGTAAGAGTAACAGGTTTGCTTAGCTTCTGAGTCATCGGTCTGGCTCCCAAACCTCACTGTCGTTGTTGGTGATTGCATTTGCAGAAATGTTTGTCTTTAATTCAGACTGTCATGCCTGCACAAGGTTTATTACCAGGACAGATTTGGGCAGAGGACAGAACTGAAGCCCAAGGCAGTCAGAAGAATCATTTCCTGGCAGGCAAACAAGGGTTTCTACTCAGCTGTTAAAGAATATATAACCAAATATAACTTGAGCCCATTCCTGGGACACATATAAGAGAAATAGCTTCCATCTGTGTGCTAGCTGTAGCGTGTGTGTGTGTGTGTGTGTGTGTGTGTGTGTGTTTGTGTGTGTGAATGTGTGTGTCCACAAGACCTGCCTGTCTCTGTAGCTTGGGGCTACCTAGCCAGACCCTATCTCAAGCTAACAACTCAAAATAATATAAAAATTTCTGGCATGCAGCTGACTCAGGAGGTTGACACCCACATTCAAGTGTGGCCTACCTGGGTCAGCTCTTCACAGGGATGGCAGCAACTAGCCCTAAGCTATTTTGTTTCATGCAGCTTAGTTCAGATGCAAAAAAAAAAAAAAAAAAAAAAAAAAAAAAAAAAGTCAAATTGCAAAGCCCATTAAGGTGGCAGTTCTCTGCCCTAATCCAGACCAGTGCCCTCACAACTCCAGCCAGGAGCCCTATGTTAGCAAGAGGGAGGCGAGGAAGCCCAGGGAGGTAAGAAGCTGTGGCTGGACACTGGGTTCTTCTTCCTAGAGGCCTCCCCAGGCACAAGGCTAAACCTTCAGAATTGGGGTATGTGGCCCCTGAACTGTGCAAACTCTGTGCAAGCAGTTCTGTGAGTTTGACAGCCAAGGATGTCTTCCAACTTGCAAATAGTCACCTGGAGTCTACAGGGTTACTCAGAGGGGAACCGCCTTTTACCATGCTTTTATCTAGAAAGGGCAGCCAGTAGGAACAGGAAGGGGACGTCCACCCTGTAGGCACCAGGCAGGGCCTGAGAGTTCTTCACTCAGCCCTGCCCTGCCATGCCCAGGCAAGCTGCCAAGCTGCAGTCAAGTCTCTACCCCAGCCACCTGTTTACAAGCCAGGCTCCCAGTGGTGTGGGACTCTCAGAGGCCTCCCCAGCATGGGGGTTGGGAGCTGGGGTGACAGGAAGGCCTGACTTCCCCTACTGGCTCAGCTTCTACACCAGGAGGGTGTCACTGGCTCTTTGGAAATGAGTGCTTGCAGGAAGCCTGTGTGGTACCCTCTGTTCCCTCTGTCTTTTCAGACTAGGAGTGGCTGGCCAGGTGTCCTTTACTTGGTCTAGCCAGAGTAAAGGCCAGACATGGCCAGGACAGGACAGGCAGGAAAGATGGGGATTGTCCTAGGCTTACCCAACCCCAAGCTCCCACAGGATGTGGCCAACTTTTTTTGTTTGTTTGTTTTTTTTGAGACAGGGTTTCTCTGTGTAGTCCTGGCTGTCCTGGAACTCACTCTGTAGACCAGGCTGGCCTCGAACTCAGAAATCCACCTGCCTCTGCTTCCCAAGTGCTGGGATTAAAGGTGTGCACCACCACCGCCCCGGCCTGTGGCCAACCTTTGAAAGGGCTTAGGACTGTCCAAGGTGTTAGGCCCAACTAGGACCACCAGAGCTGTAGGTTCAAGCAAACTCTTAGGGAGATCTTACAGAGGGAAGAAAAACAGGAACTGTGGTGGGGCCCCAGGCAGACAGCCTCAGTTCCTGCACCACAAGGCCCAGTTCCTACCAGGCTGGCTCCTGGGATCTCTTGCCTTCCTTGCCAGTGGGTTAGGAATGGAACCCAGACCTTCCCACCTGCTGGGCAGAACTCATAGCTGAGCCCAGTCCCAAACCTCTTCACTGGAGGATCCTAGGCAGGGGCTCCTCCCCCCCACACCCCCCACACCCCCACCTAGTGTCTTTTGTTTGTTGGTTTGTTTTGTTTATGAGACAGGGGCTTTGTAGCTCAGTCCAGTGTCAAGCTTCCCATGGCCTCGGCCATTCCTGCTTTGGGATGACAGGAATGGGCCATCACATCCCCCCAGCCTCTGCTGTCTGCCTTCTGTTCCCATCACCCTCCACGTACGACTGTGTTCCCTTCCGTGGCTTCAGCAGGCATTCTGCCCACATGCATAAGTGCGAGTCAGTGCCCAGTGCCATACCTTTTACACAGCTTTGTGGAACGTGGAACGGGTGCTGGGACTGCTGCAAAGTCCCCACATACCCTTGGGGGAGGGGTAAAGCTGTCACACCAGGCTCAGGGGACCCCATACAGAGCCATAAACATGAAGGAGGTTTGGGAAGAGCCCACAACCCTGCACTCCAGGATCAGAATAACCACCTAGGGCCGAGGTAGGATTTGGTGAATGTATTCTGAGCCTCCAGGAAGAACACTCCTCTAAACAGCCCGGTGAGTGTGCCCAGTGGGGTGACAGGCATGCAAGCAAGCCAAACTTGCCACTTCACTGTCCCAGTCACTGGGCAGAGTAAGGACAGGACCCGAGCACATCAGTGTTCTATGTTGGGTGTTGGGAGAAGCCCGGGTGTGGCCAGGGAGTTGTGGCTGCCAAGTCTGACCAGGCTGTGAACATCCTGGCAGCCTTAGGGCCCTGTCCTCCTGACCAGATCACACCACACAAGGCCCACCTCCTTTGGAGTCCAGCTCTGTGTTCACTGTCCCTAAGGGAGTAACAGAGGCTGTACGGTACGGTGAGGAGGACTGTTTCAGCAGTTGGTTCAAAGCCAGCAATGTGTCTAGTGACTGGTGAACCAGTCACTGGCTAGACCCATGTCCTTCTCTCTACCTCCTCTGACTGAGTCCTGAGGACACCAGTGGCTTCAGGAGGCCTAGACCTTGGACACCTGGTTCTTGCTGACAGGGACCTAGGGTGTCACACATCAGAACCTGGAGTTTGCATGGGGACTGTAATTTTTACAGTGCCATGAGGTACTGAGAGGGGTGTGCCACGTCACCTCCTGGGGCTTGAGCAGAGAAACTTGAACCATCATGAATTATTGGGAGCCCAGTGTCACTGTGGGGTCCTCCTCAAAGGGAGACCAAGGCTCACAGCAGAGTCAGGGAGACTGTGCTGCGGCTGGAGAAGATGGAGGAAACAAGGCTGCTGATCTCTCCGCACAGTGCCAGCGCCTCAGGAGAGACCAGCCTGGCCATGCTGACCTTATTTTTTAACCCTTGTCAGATGTGACCTCTAGTCACGTAAGATGACCAGTTTTGGCCCTCTAAGTTCCTAAACTGGCAGTCACTCGTTGCAGCCAGCCTGGCCTTACTAAGCCCAGGCCATAGAGAAAGAATCTAAGACAGCTAGCAGGAGGTGGATCCAGGCTTGATGTCCGTGTCCCGATTGTAACAGGCCTGTGGAAGGTACAATCAACATGTGCCCTGCCATGCTGGTCCACAACCCAATCTGCAGTCCTTGATACCTAGAAGCCAACTGTTGCCAGGCAATACATTTGCTCCTGCCTTTCCAGACCTCCTCTTCTGTGCCGAAGGTGGGGCCCAGCTGCTGGGCCAATAGTATTCAAGGGGCTTAGAGAGAACTCAGAGCCAGCTCCAGCCAGTCGGAGCCAGCTCCAGCCAGTCGCTTGTTGGTATTGAGCCTCCTTAGCCATTTTTTTTTTAAAGATTTCTTTATGTACATGCGCACACTGTGGCCGTCTTCAGACACCAGCAGAGGGCATCACATCCCATTACAGATGGTTGTGAGCCACCATGTCGTTGCTGGGAATTGAACTCACTTAGGATCTTTGGAAGAGCAGTCGGTGGTCTTAACATCTCTCCAGCCCCTTAGCTGAGGGTAGCTGAATGACTCTAAGCTGAGGTCAGCAGGCCTGCCAAAGGACCAGGGTATGAGTTGGGGACCAGGGGTCAGCGTGGCAGGCTAAAGTCCACACTGTTCTCCGCGTGACTGGGGACTCCTGGCCTAATCCTGGGTCTCTCAAGCCTGCGTTTTTCTTTTCCTTTTGGACTTTGTAGAAGGGATTCTTGTACTGATCTCAGGATCTTCCTGTAAATGCCTCCTAAGTGCCAGTGGGGCTGCACCGCAGCACTCGCTTCACATGGGTGCAGAAGATCCAACCAAGGGACTCACCCATGCCAGGACTGACCATCATCTTCGTTTCCAAGACAGGCTGTGTGTGTGTGTGGCCCTGACTGTCCTGGAACTCACCAACTCACCCTCTAGACCAGGCTGGACTTGAACTTACAAAGATCCGCCTGCCTCTGCCTCCTGAGTGCTGGGATTAAAGGCGTGGCCACTATACCCATCTATTAGTTAATTTAAATTTTTTTATTCTTATTTATAAGCACATGTGTGTCTGACTGTATGCCACATGTGTGCTCACAAAGGACAGGAGTCAGAAAAAGCTGATAGGTCCCCTGGAGCAGGAGAGAGAGGAGGGTGTGGACTGGGCAGTATGGATGCTGGGAACCAAAACCAGGACCAATGCAGGAGCAGCTAGTTCTCTTAATCAGGAAACACACACACACACACACACACACACACACACACACACACACACACACTAACACACACACACAAAACAAACAAACAAACAAAAAACCCAAAACCCCACAAAACAAAAAGGCTCAGCAGTTAAGAGCACTGACTGCTCTTCCAGAGGTCCCGAGTTCAATTCTCAGCAACCACAGGGTGGCTCACAACCATCTGTAATGGAATTTGATGCCCTCTCCTGGTGTGTCTGAAGACAGCTACAATGTACTCATATACATAAGATAAATAAATAAATCTTTAAAAATCTTTAAAAAATTTTAAAGCCTTTAGTCCCAGTACTCAGGAGGCAGAGGCAGGTGGGATCTCTGAATTCAAGACCAATCTGATCTACAGAGTGAGATCCTGTCTCAAAAAAAAAAAAAAAAAAAAAAAAAAAAAAAAACTAAAAACAACAACAAAAAGAACAGAATCAAAAAATATCTGTAAGCTGAGCGGTGGTGGCGCACGCCTTTAATCCCAGCACTTGGGAGGCAGAGGCAGGCGGATTTCTGAGTTCGAGGCCAGCCTGGTCTACAGAGTGAGTTCCAGGACAGCCAGGGCTACACAGAGAAACCCTGTCTCGGAAAACAAACAAACAAAAAATTGTATTAGTGTTTTGCCTACATGTTTTGTGTCTGTGCACCATGTTAATGTCTGATACCCTTGGAGGCCTTTAGAGAGTGTTGGTGCCCTGGAACAAGATTTACAGGAAGTTGTGAGCCGCCATGAACCCAGGTCCTCTGAGAGAGCAGCCAGTGATCCTACCCACTGAGCCGTCTCCAGACTTCATTCCTGAAATCCGTTGTTTTGTATGCTAAATTAAAATGTTAACTGGAGGTTAGAGAAATGGCTCGTGATTAAAAGCACTGGCTGTTCTTGTAGAGGACCTGTGTTTAACTCCCAGTGTAACATGTCCCTAGACCTTAGCAAAACTGACTCCATAATGGAAGTATCATTCAGGCTATAAAGTCAGCACATAGACAGCACCACCTGACAAAACTAAAGCACAGAGTCTATAGTTGGGGGAACACTTCTAAAAGTACTAACCTGTTTTTTTTAGCTTTTGTTGTCTGGCTAACTGTTCTTGCTAACTGAGGTATATCACCTCAGGATGTGGTTTTGTGCTTAAAAAACTCACCTTGAGGAAGGCTCCAGGCTACACTAGGGTCGACACATGCAGAGACTGTAGTGTTATCACTGGCCCATAAAACCTGAGTTGTCTTCTCTGGTGGATCCTCCACAACACCAGAAGCATACGGCAGCTCCAGCGGCTCCAATGGTGCCTCCGGCCTTTGGCACACATCAGGCACGTGTTGCATAGACACACATACAGGCATACAACTCACACATATTTTTTTTTTTGTTGTTGTTGTTTTTCGAGACAGGGTTTCTCTGTGTAGCCCGGGCTGTCCTGGAACTCACTCTGTAGACCAGGCTGGCCTCGAACTCAGAAATCCGCCTGCCTCTGCCTCCCAAGTGCTGGGATTAAAGGCATGCTGCCACCTCTGCCTGGCTTCACACATACTTTTTAAATGTTAATGGAAAGAAAATGCATACTGCTCTTACAGGGCTTGAGTTTGGTTCCCAGTCCTTGTGGGAAATCAAAGCCATCTGTGGCCCTGGCTCTGACTCACTCCTATGCTTGGACACAATTTTAAAAAATGTTGTTTTCAAGACAGGGTTTCTCCGTGTATCCCTGGCTGTCCTGGAACTCACTCTGTAGACCAAGCTGGCCTTGAACTCACAGAGATCCTCCTGCCTCTGCCTCCCAAGTGCTGGAATTAAAGACATGTGCTACCAAGTCCAACATAATAAGTAAATCTTTCCATTTCTGGAAATGGACGGTAAGGTCAATGGACACCGCTCTGCTATGGAGGGGACTTCCAGAACACGGTTCTCAGGGAGCATGGGTGAGACACAGGACACACAGCACATGGTCAGCTCTGGGAGGTCCCTGGAGTCCATAGAGCCCTCAAGACAAGAAGTGGGTAGGTGCTGGGAAAGGATGAGGTCAGTGTCAGACCTGCAGAGTCCCAGACAGAGTGCAGACAGCACGCCGGAGCTGGGTGGTGGGGACAACTGCAAACTCCCTCAGTCCTAAGGGTGACCAATGACATCGGATGGTGGATGGCACCAATCTGTCTTCTTAGAGGACTTTGGCCACTGCAGACAGCATCTTGGTGTGTCTAGGCAACAGGACAAACCAACAACATTCACTGACACAGTCCCTAGTCTCATCTGGGATGACAGTGACATGGCTAGGCAGACATGGGCCGCCGGTTAGGAGATAGAGGGCTGAGCACAGCAGGATGTCTCTGGTGATCTGGGTCAGATGCCTGAGTTGTGAGTGAGCCACAGGCCTGTCACATACTGAGACCAAGACTACAGCAGGCATCAGTGCCTGACCATACAGAGATATTCCTAATAACCCAAAGGACACTGTGTGGGGGCTGGGTGGAGGGGGCATGGAGGTGACAGAGCCTGCCCAGTTCTGTGTCCTCAGGCAACTGCATGCTGGGGAAGGCTGTAAGTTGGTGCTCCAATAGCCTTGCCTTCTCCTGAGACACGTTTGGGACAGTGCCCCTGTCCCAAGGTGAACAAAGTAAGTAACCCAAGGTGAACAAAGCAGTGGTCACATTAACATCTAGGGACATCGGCATGCATCCCAGGTGACCTTCGGATCATCAGAGGGGCCACCCAAAACACTGGACATTCAGTGTGTGCCAAGGCCAGCTCCAGCAAGTAAAAGCCAGGCCAGGTGCCCTGGCTACAGCCTGGGTATCATTCCAGAAAAGAAGTGTGGAGAGACATTGAACCCAGGCTGGTCAGTGACAAGACCAGACAGAAAAGAACTCAGTGTAAGACTCCATGACAGGGAATGCCCAGCGGAGGCAAGTCCAGACACAGGGTCCCGTGTCTACTGAGGAGGTGAGGGGACACGATGGTCATGTCCCTCTGCTCAGGGTTGCACCTGGGCCTTCTGGCACAGGTCATTGTAACCTCACTGACTGAACACAGGCTGCCCTTCAAACGAAGACTACAAAGCCTTGGATCTTGGGAAAGACATTGCCTGTTGTATTAGTTGAAGCAGATCACCACCCTCTCCTGCGAAGCAGCAATGTGTCTCGAGGACAGGCAGTTTATCTCGTCCCATACCTGGGACGCTAGTGTCTCCCGTACATCACACTTCTCCTTAACTTGTCTGACACTAAAAAACGCGTTCTTCCCTCTGCTCTGGCTACTAATCCCAAAGCCAGAGAACCAAGGAGGGACACAGCCTGGAGTCAGTGGCACTCCCCTTCCTTAGCCTGCATCGCCCTCTATGGATAAGAAACAGCATTGCAAGGGACCTGTGGGAGCCGCCTCAGCCCACAGCGGACAGAGCCACCTTCAACAGCTGCTCCAGCTGCTCCAGTGTGGCACAAAGGACAAGCTTTTTACCCTACACCTTGCAGGGGCCAAAGCAGAAGGATCTGCACGAACTAAAAGTCAGTGAGGCTTGTGTCAAACCACCTGGAGGGGCTACGCAGATTACTCTAAACAAATGTTAGGATCTACAAGCATGATACAAACATGGAAAGACATACAAACCCACACAGTTGTCAAAACTGTATGTTTCTCACTTAGAACAGAGGGGCGGGGGACTGGTCAGGAGTGAAGCCTCCCCTCCCCCCTAGAATTCCCAAGAGAGTGGATGGGAGCTTGGCTCACAGGTGGGGCCCCACCTTGAATCCCCCAATGAGGGTTGGGGCTGTGGTTAGGGGTAAAAGGAGGAGTTGTCCTCTGATCTCCACAACACACCACACATACACTCATGCAACAACAGGAAAACCCCATCTCAAGAGAAAGAACTGCCAGCTCCACACCAGTCTGCGGTCTGTGTAGTTTCTTTCCTGTTATCTTGTACTACTTGGGCCCTTTGTGGTAAGACAGGCTGTTATCAAAGCTTGTCACCAGGCCATCATTCAGGGTGGGAGTTGGCCAGAAACAAGGAGCAGCCCACGGCATGGAGAGGACTTTATTCTTAGCTGGCATGGAGGTGGGAGGGAGGGAGGCAGGTGGACCCCACCCTGGGCTGCCAAGTCTTGTGGGTGAGAGATACATTCAATTAAGCCTTGAGGGTGGGCCCTGGGTGTTTCTAGGACGGGGTATTGGGTGCAGTGACTTCTGGAAGGACCCAGGGGAGCCTCTCAGGCTCTGACGCTTTGTTAACGTACGCATTTAGTTTAGTGGCAGCCTCTGGAAAGATAACCAGAATTCCCCGGGGTCTTTCCAGTGCAGGGGTCTCAGGGAAGGGCCAAGAGGCTCAAAAGCTGGAGCTGGGGACAGTCACATCTTGCTACACCCTCCATGGAACGGCAGAGAGGGGCCTGCTGGAGTTTGGTCCTGTGGCCCATAGGGGCCACGCAACATACTCTAAGTTTTGCTACACAACAGGCTGCCACTGAAGAAAGAAAGGTCCATGTTACCACCTTCCAGGAACTGCAGATCCCAGGGGAGAGGCCACAAGTGAATCACTGCTGGATCCCAGGATGAACTGTTCTCAGGAGGGCAGACACTAGAAACTGGTTAAAAATAATCTCAAACATCTCCAGATGTACTGGCTGGCACTTGAGACAGAGGCAAGTGGATCTGTGAGTTCGAGGCCAGCCTGGTCTACAGAATAAGTTCCAGGACAGCCAGGGCTACACAGTAACAGCCTGTATCAAACCAAAACCAAAAATACTTCTGAATGGACTGGGTTTGATGTCTTACATCTTTAAGCACTTGGGATGCAGAGACAGGAGGATCTTTGTGAGTTCCAGACCAGTTTCAAAACCCTGTTTTAAAAACAAAGCCAACAATATAAAACAAACAGATGAAAATGGAACCAGCTGCCGCCCTCACAATAGAGCCAGTCTGTGTGTGCGTGTTTGAGCAGGTGCCTGCCGGGGTGGACCATGGCTGTCTGATTCTCACTCCGCCCCTGGGCACCCTATGTCTGGCTCTCCCGGGCTCCCCCGCGGGTATGGGGGTCACATGTGTACTCACGCTCATGCAACAAACACTTCCCTACTGTGCAGACTTTGTTTTGTTTTGGTTTTGTGAGACAGGGTCTCTCTGTGTAGCCCTGGCTGCCCTGGACTTGCTCTGTAGACCAGGCTGGCCTCGAACTCAGAGATCCACCTGCCTCTGCCTCCTGAGCACTGGGATTAAAGACTTGTGCCACTCCACTGGCTCCTTTACATTTTTTTAAAAGACAATCTTGTTATAGGATCCTGGCTGGCCTGACCCTCATTGTGGAGGTCAGAGTGGCCTCAAGTTGTAGCAATCCTCCTTGCAGCTGCCTGCAGAGTTCTGGGGTCACAGGCATGCAGTGCATGTACCCTTCCAGACCTAAAGACCCCTCAGAACACCCGATAATGGGAGTCCTGCCCTGGGGTGCTGGGCAGGAGAGCCCATGGCACAGCAGTACGTGTTTGAAGGTATGCTGGCTGCCTATGAGGTCACCACATACAGTGTGGCTGTAAACAGAGATCTGGTGGCACCTCCCTTCCAGGTTGGCAAGTGTAAAGAGCCATGGAGAAGGGACAAGGGTGGCCAGCAACGGCTCTAGATCCTGCCCTAGTACAAACCCAGTGTAAACCCAGTGGCTGAAAGCCAGTGTCCAGAATTCAAGTCCAGCCCCTGGATGCCGCTGGCAAGGGGCCGGGTTCGAGCCAGAGGGCTCACAGTCACCACGAGAGGGCAGAAGCCATGGTCCTGCTGTTCCTCAGACATCGGGATGAGGGTGTAATGCTCCTGAGACACAGGCTGCACACAGTTGTCTCCCCAAGTCTTGGTGGCCGGGAGGGGCCCTCAGTGACACATCCGTGATGTCATCTCCTTCTGTAGAGATCAGGCAGGTATCAGAAAACAGGAGGCACGTGGTGCACACACAGGGGAATAGAAGTCGAGCAAAGTCCTCCCAGGACCCAAGACATGGCAGATACTAACGGTGGGCAGGGGTAGGGGCAGCTCCGTGTGCTGGTTAGAGCCTGTGCTGCTTTCTGGCGTGCTGTGATTCACACCTGATGCCTGGTCCTGGGCCATGGACCAGTACTACCTAATAGAAAGGTCAGCAGAGGGAAGTGCTCAAGCTTCTATTCATAGGAGCCAGGAGCAGTGGTGACATCTGTCATGTTATTGCTCAGGAGGTAGGGGCAGGAGGATCATGAGTTCAAGGCCAGCCTAGGCTTCATGAGATTCTGTCTTAAAACAATTACAAAAGCAGGCTGTGGGGCTGACAAGATGGCTCAGGGAATAAAGGTGCTTGTGGCCAAACTTGACTACCTGGGTTTGAGCCCCAGGTTCCACAGGACAGAAGGAGAGAAGTGACTTGCAAGTTGTCCTGTGACCTTCAGGTGCATGCTACATCAGCCATGTTCACACACAGAAATACACAACACAGAAAAACAAAAATGTAATACAATTCAAAGTTAGAAAGAAAGAGCAGGAGGATAGAGAGGCGGCTTGTCCTCTGAGCACCGCTGCTCTGCAACAGGCCAGGGTTCCCTTGCCAGAACCCACACAGACGCTCAGTGTCTGAAGCTCCTGTTTCTGGGGGCCACAGTGGCACTGAACATAAGTGCACAGACAGACATGCAGGGAACACCTTACATAGAAAATAAAAGTAAGAGCTGGAGAGGCTTTCTCTCTCTCTGAGTAATGGCTCAGCGGTTAAGTGCACTAACTGCTCTTCCAGAAGACCTGGGTTCAAATCCCAGCACCCACATGGTAAATCACAATCATCAGTAATGGGATCCAATGCCCTCTTCTGGTGTGTCTGAAGAGAGTGACAATGTACTCACATAAAAATAAATACATAAATAAATCTTAAAAAAAAAAAAAAAAAAAAAAGTAAAAATAAAGAAGCCAAGCCGGGTCTTTAGGCCCAGCACTGGGAAGGCAGAGGCAGGTGGATCTCTGAGTTCGAGGCCAGCCTGGTCTACAGAGCAGTTGGGGCTACACAGAGATACCCTGGCCTTACAAAACTAATAAACAAACAGATAAGTTTTAAAAAAAAAAAGACAAACATTTTAAAGCAGATTATGGCCAGGCATGATGGCATAGACCTATGATCCAAGCACTTGGGAAGCTGAGGCAGGAGGATCACCTCAGGTTCCTGGCTAGTGTGGACTATGTGGTGAATCATAGGCCAGTCTAGATTATAGAATGGAAAAGGATAAAATCAGAAAATAAATCCATCAGTCAATATGCCCTGTTCTCTAGGAGCTGGCGCACAGGCCGCCTGTCCTGGGTGCTGCAGGCCAGTGCCTCAATCACGGTCTGTTCTGTACCCACTGTGAGCCACATGGGATAAGATGCCCAACATGGCGCCCTCTCTGGTGTAGTGAGAGCCAGAACATCTAGGAGAGCAGGCATGCGGGACAGGCTATGCGGGATTTGCCCGCCATGAGCATGCGAGGTGCCCTGTGCCTTCTCACACAGGTAAGGCCTCAGCTAGAGCCATGATATTCTGTCTCCTCACTCGTGTGACCCACTGCTAAGGACTCCCTTTGGCTGCTGGCCCAGAACAAAGTCCAGCAGAGTAGTGGTGGCCTGGATCCCACCCAGCAGAATGGTGCCCCGTCCCCAGCTCACCAGGGGCTCCAACTCTTTGGGGTCAATGAGGCTGAACTCCGTGACAAAGTAGTAGAAGTGCTTGTAGCAGGTGTTCACGTGTGCCTCGGAGCCCATCTGTGCGATGCGGTCGAAGTGGTGGATGTACACGTGCACGAACACACGGAACAGCCGAGACAGGATCTTGCGCACTGCCTGCAGGAAGGTCTTGGGAAATGGCGTACCTGGAGGTGGGCAGAGGGACCAGGGAGGACACCCGTCAGGGCCAGTCAGCCTGAAACTACGTGCCCCCACCTAAGCCCGGGTCGCCTAGCCTGAGATGAGCTCCACGGTGAGCCACAGAGGTGAGGATGGTTAAGGTTCAGAGAGCTCACGGCACATGTTCGAGAGTCACACAGCCGATGCTGGGAGCCAGTTTCCTGCCAATCCAAGTATCAGTTTCCACGGATCGTGCCTGGGGAGCCTTCCTCTCTGGGATGAGGGCCCCAGCTCATTTTGAGCCCCCTGCCCTTTCCAAAGCCCCAGGAAGTCTCCCAGGCCTGGCAGCTGCCACCCTGTTACTGCCCCTCTCCTGGGGTTCTATACAGTCCTGAGGACACCAACAACACAGCAGGTAAATATATGACTTTATGTGTGTCACAGTACACGAGGACAGCCAAGGTAGCCAGTGTCACTCGATGTCCCCAGGGTCTTTCCCTATAGAAAGAGTAGGTGGGCAGGCTAAACTTCTAGGACAGTGGTTCTTAACCTGTGGCTCTGGACCCCTTTGGGGGCCATATGTCAGATGTCCTGCACATGTCACGATTCATAACAGCAGAAAATGACAGTTATGAAGCACCCACAGAAGAGCACTATGGCTGAGGCCAGCACACACAGGCAACTGTAGTAAATAAAGGCTGCAGCCTCAGGAAGGCTGAGCTAGAACGATCGCTGTACCCTGCTCCCCAAAACCCAGAGCACGTCCTCTCCAGTGACTCAGGGGAGGACCTTCAAGTGGGGTCATCTGGAGTCATCCAGGGGTCAGTGTCATCACAGGGTGCTTGGAGGGAGGTGGGAGGGTGTCAGGCAGGAGGCTGAGAATGCTGTGCCAGCAGCTCCGAGGGCAGAGCCTGGCATGCTGTGTGCTACACACACATTCACATACATATACAGTAACAGGTATTCACACACACACCAAGAAGCCAGAGATGCCCATCTGGCCCTTTCTGCTCAGTGTGCACGCAGCAGACATAGGGTCCTGGGGTGGCTGAGGCCCCCTGGTGTGAGGCAGGGGTGTGCCCCCGACTCACCAACATTAGTGGGGAAGAGACCCTCATTGTTGATCTGCACCTCGATCCAGTCCATAAGCAGGTCCATGTAGCGGGGTGCTGAAAGCGCCGTGGGCTTCCGGAAGCGCTGCTCGTCCTGCCAGCGGTACTCGTACTTGGGGCCCCCAGACATGACCGGGCACGACTGCTCGGTGCAGCCGTCGCTGATGGTGCCATAGATGAGGTTGACGCGGTTGAAGAAGTCCACCACGTGCACGGCCACCCAGTCGTTGAGATCCTCACCCGGCGGCAGCTGAACAGCCAGCCGCAGGTCCAGCCCCGCGTTCAGAGAAGCCTGCGCGCGCTTGTGTAGTTCGAAGCGCTGTGTGCCGGGCTCGAACTTGCGTTTGGGCCTGAATGTCTTATCCTTGTTGAACACTTGTTTCAGGAACGGGTTTGACATCTTCGTGGCACTTGATTCTCAGAACAGGCAGCAGAGACAATGGTGGCCTGTGCTGCAGGTCCTCAGAGGCCTGAAACCGGAAAGGACAGTATGAGTGATGGGCTTGTGCACAGACTGCCATCTCAGCAATCAGTAGGCTGAGGCAGGAGGATCACAATTTTACACCAGTCTGGGCCACACGGGAACAACTGGTCTCAATATATCAACAGCCAGGATGCTAAGGCATAACACACACTGGGGTTATAATCCCAGGAAGCTGAGGCAGGAAGATTGCCTCAAATCCAGATGAGACTGGCCTGCAGGGTAAGGACTTGGGACCTGTGTAAGCATAGGGATTTTTCTGAGCTGTTCTAGAAACAAACACAATGCTTGCAGACCTCTGGCAGGAAACAGCTTCACCAGAAGAGGCAGGTTCCCAGGAGCTACTTGGTCACATCTCACAAAATGATGGCCCTCAGAGGGCTGTGCTCTCCATAGACCTGACACAGACCAGGGGCTGCTCTGACTGCTGCTCCAGGAAACATGGGGGAGCACATGGAGGCGACAAAACCAGGCGGCGCTGCCTGCTGCGGGAAATGCCCAGGTCTCCAGCGCTCCAGGATGTGACTCATGTGAGCAGAGGTTCTGTACAGACTGGAAGATGAATGCTGACGAGGTTGCCCAGGATTACAGGGCAGTCGTTCATTCAATGATGGAGTCTTTTCTCCTGAGAGCTGCGGACAGAACCTAGACTTCAGCCAGGTCAGTGCCCCGCCCTCTGCCTGGAGGACCCACTGCATCATGCTCCCTGAGATGGACTAGGCCTTATGGGAAGGGCAACTGGAGTTGGACCTTGGGGTGTAGCCATGAGATGAAACAAGGGTGCTTGGGAAACTAGAGAGACAGACCAGACAGAAGGGGAAGTTGGGATGGGGAGTGGCATGTGGTGTGGGCTAGCCCCTCCCACCATAGGCAGCCCCACCTCACTCAGGATAGTAACCTGTTTTTTTTACAAACAAGGTTTGTGTCTTTTTTACAAACAAGGTTTCACATAGCCCAGGCTGGCCTCCAAGTCACTATGCAGCAGAGGATGGCCTTGAGTCCCCCCTCTGGCCTCCACACCATGAGTCCTGGGACGCCAAGCAGCACCGTACTTAACCCTCAAACACTTCCATCAACCCGAGCACTTCTGCTGTTTTTCTTACATAGTTTGTGGCCACCATGTTATGCCTGCACAGTGCCCCTCAAGGAGACTGGGCAGAATTGAAGTCACACCTCCACCCAGAGCTTACGATGGCCCTGACTACAGAGCCCAGCTTTAACCCTGGGGTCCACAGATGAACAAGAGAGAGACACAGAGCCTGGGTATCCACATGTGGGCTACGACTGAAACTTGTACAGGAGGAAGAGTCCAACAGACAGACAACTAAGTGTGGTGGGACCAGACAAAAAGGGACACAGTATGGAACTTCATGATGGGAAATATCGGGACGTGAGGGCTGGTGTCTCAGTGACCCCACGTGGGCTCACTGTAGGATAGTTGTCAGCCTCCATTTGTAGAGCGATGTCTGGAAGGATCACAGGGTGATGGAATGCTCTAGAATTAGAGGAGTGACTGTGACTGAGCCGGGACTTAATGCTACTGTGTGCCTTAGACCCGCAGGTAAGCGGGTGAGGGCGCACAGATCAGGAAATCATGAGAACCGCAACAGAGCACTGGCCTGCTCACTTGCTTACACCCTGGAGACAAGAAGCAGAGGTTGCTTCCCTGGGGCTCATGCTGGGTCAGCCTCGCCATCCACATGTGACTTTAGAGGCAGAACCAGTGTGGAAACATCTAGGAAATGAGATGGCTTATGTAAAGCAAGTGTGGCTCAGGTTCGGATGCAGGGAGAACTAGGAGTCAGGGTCATCCTCGGCTACGTGAGACCCTGTCACAAAAACAAAACAAGAGCTTCCTATGTGGCACAACCTGTGATCACATCACACTGGGGTAGAGGCAGGCGGATCTCTGTGAACTCAAAACCAGCCTGGTCTACAGAGTGAAAACATGTCAAAACCAATAAAAACAAACGGAGGTTGACAACTATCTGACAGTGAGCCCATGTGGGGTCACCGTGGACACCAGTCAAGGTAGGGTACCTGGAGGCAGGAGCCCACAGGCCAAGAGTCTGTGGACACCAGATGTCCCAACTTCCCTACAGCATGTCCACCGCACCGCTCCGCCATTTCACACCTAACGAGTACTTCACAGCCTTCTGAGGAAACACTACCTCTACTGCACACAGTTTTCCTGGGCCCAGACTGTGCTCCGGCCACAGTGGCCACTGGGCCAAGCGCTTCATGCAGGTGTGGAGGAAGCGTCCCAGGCCTCCTCCGCACTGCACACCGGGTATTACCCAGTTCTGACAGCTAACCGCCCCCCACCATGACCCAGGGTCCCCTGGAGAGGTGGCACAGCAGCAATCCCCTGCCCTAAGGACCCTGCAGGTGCGAGCCGACAGTTGGCTAGCTTGGAGCGGAGGGTGGATAGTAATACCCACTGTATGGGCTGAGGTGTCAGACACGTGCTCCCGGGCCGGGCCTCTCCCTGCTTCTGTGTCCTCCTGCTTAAGCACATTCCCAACCCCTTAGACAGGCAGACAAGCTGGGCAGCGGTGGCGCTCGCCTTTAATCCCAGCACTTGGGAGGCAGAGGCAGGCGGATTTCTGAGTTCGAGGCCAGCCTGGTCTACAGAGTGAGTTCCAGGACAGCCAGGGCTACACAGAGAAACCCTGTCTCGAAAAACCAAAAAAAAAAAAAAAAAAAAAAACAAACCCACAGGCAGACAAGCCACCAGTTTTTCCTTTTATCTTTCTGAGACAGAACCTTGAGTAGCCTAGGTTGGCCTTTACCCCTGGTCATCTTGCCTCCCCAGTCCCATACGCAGAGCCTTGGTGCCCCGGTCTTACAGGGCTGTGCAACACAGTGGTCAGGGCAGAGCAGGACCCACACTCCTTCACTACGACTGTTCCCGATAGTGCTGTACACAGCCCCCATCTCTGACAAGCCTCAATTGGTGGCTGTCCATCTGCCTCAGGGCTTTCCTGGGGACAATTCTGGGGATTCCCTCCAATGCTGTCACCAAGCTGTGTCAAGCAGGAGCTGGGGCCACCATGGGGAGGTGTGAAGAGTCCTCTGGAGCCCCGCAGCTTTAGGGCTGGCCTCAAGGGACTACAGGAAGGAATAACCCTCTCAGCTGGGTCTCACCCCCTCAAAGGGGTGAAGCCTCCAGGGGCCTATACCAACAAGGTTCTGGAAGTTTCTCTCATTTGCCTGGTTCTTAGGTTTTATTTGAGACACTGTCTCAGACTTGGCCTGAGACTCCTCCTCCTGCTTCAGCTTCTGTCCCACTGGCTGACAGCCGTCAGCCTCCCATGCCAGCCTGCTGTGGGCATTTCCCTCCATTTTCTGATGGTGCCCTGCACTCCCACCAAGACTTTTAGACATGGAAGCGGCTGAAGGTGTTCTGAAGCCTCCTCACATGCCTATGTCCTCTTAGGAAGCACGAGGGTCTTCTTTTCTTGAGACAGGGTTTCTCTGTCCTGGAACTTACTCTGGGACCAGGCTGGCCTTGATCTCAGGGGTCTGCCTGCCTCTGCCTCCTGAGTCTAGGATTAAAGGCGCATGCCATACCGCTGCTGTAAATATTTTCTACAAACTATGGGAATGGGTAAAGTCCCCATCAAAATCATCTGCCGTTTGTCAGAAACAGCCTCCAACACAGCGACAAAGGTTGGCCGCAGCCTGTCACCCTCCTCCCTAAAACCCCTCCGGTCACCGGTCACCGTCTGGGCACCTCCTCCCAGGTCCTCTTAGTGGACTTCCAACAGCTGCTCAGAACTGGATGCCAGCACCTCAGGGTCCTCTTCTCTGGGCCGTCCCACTGACAGACAAGACATGACAGACACTTAGAACCTTCTAGAAGGACACGAGGGAAGCTGAGACTGCTCTTCTACCCAGCACCCACAGGCTCCTCTTCCTCCCCTTCTGAAAACAAAACAAGAAAACAGAGCTCTACGTAATAAGGATCTGGCCCCTCCCAGGCCAGGGTGCAGAGCTCAGGGGCCCAGGGTGACCCACTTCCTTCCGGAGGTTCCCACATCTGACCGTTGCCTTGGGGACAAAGCCTGAGCTGGTTCCATGTGCTTGCTCTGTGGCAGGGCAGCTCAAAACCTGAACAAAGTGCAGCCTCAAGGCCACCTCCACCTAGAAAGGGTCATCGGGAGTATCTTGGGACAGTGCCTGAGTCTCGTTGTTCACACCCAGCACCCAATGAAGACACAGCAAAGCCGAATCGAGGCATCTGCACAATCCCTCAGTTGTGGGTCTGGTCGCTGCTGACACTGTTTCTGAACAGTTAAGGGGTGGGAGCACACCCTGGGGCCCTCAAGGGGGCCTCTCTGACAATGACCATTTTCTACAGGGCAGTAGGCATAGATATATTTGCAGATGAAGAAACCATGATCAATTCTCCTCTTTTTGTTTTCGAGATGAGGTCTCAAAGTGTAGCCCAGGTTAGAACAGAACTTGATAGCTTCCCCAGTGTTTATTTGGAATTGTTTACAATGGCATACATTCTGGTTTTCTGACCTAAATACAGAAAGAAGAAAAACAAAAACAAAGGGAAGGGGTGGAACCCTGGAACACATGCCAGTCAAGCATCACCCTGACCACACCCCCCATACCCCCCCCCCCCCCCCCCCGCACTGGGGGATTCTAGGCTCCCCTGGGAAAAGAAAAGCAGAGGGAAGACTCTGCCGTAGAAGATATTCCTCAGAAAAGGGAACTGTGCCTTCTGTGGGACTCAACTGAACTGCACAGAATCCCCCTCCTCTCAGTTCTTGCTGAAAATCCAGTTTCTGGTTATGACATGTGAAGCAGGGCATTCTGAGAAAGCCAGGTCTGTTCCAGGGGATTCCTGGGAACTTCCCTCCGTGAAAGCACACTTTCCGAGTGGAGGGGCTTTCCACCGCCCAGCCAGACCCGAGTGTTTCCATGGGCACTGGCTGCGGAGATGACCCACAGGGACTTTTCAGAGTATGGGTGTCCTGTAGGGTTCACATGTGAGCCGGGCCATCCCACTTGGCCTGCCGGAAAGTCACCTGCTGAGGATCCGAACCTGCACTCTGTTCTGCCTTAGTTTTTAGACGGTGCCTCCTGTAGCCTCACGCTCTTCCTGCCCCTCCCTCGAGCGCTAGGCTGATAGACTTGCGCCACCATGCCTGGCTTTTGAAGTGGAAGTTCGAGAACTTTCTGAGAGATGAATAACAGGGTCTTATTGGTTTCGACATGGAGGGGGAGGGTTAAAGGGAGGGAGCCCGTGAGCCCCGTGCTTGGTGAAGGCAAACAGTACTACAGGAATCCACAAGGAGGAAGAAGGGACTAGACTCTTCCCTTCTTTAACTTCCTCCCATACAAAAGAAATGAATAGATAAATTGAAACTCCTTTAAGGTTCAAATAAACCCCTCAGCATTGCATCCCAGAAGGAGAGAGGTGAACCTCAGATGCCCCCCCTGCTGGGAGGCCTAGGGCAGGACTGCAGATACCAGGCCCTTCCCCAAGTGAGCCCACAAGGAAGGCAGTGTCTAACACCCAGAGTGAGCCCTAAGAACAGCTGCAGACTCAGGTCATGAAGAGGTCACCTCTGTGACTGAGCTAGCACACCTCACACTCACTCAGCCTTGCTGCAAACTGAAAACTCTCCTGCCATGGCGGCGCTCAGGAAGCTGAGCCAGGATTGCAGGCTCAACGTAAGAATGAGTCCACGCAGTCACAATGATTCAGCAAGAGGCTC
The DNA here is from genome assembly GCF_011762505.2 of Arvicanthis niloticus. Taxonomy (NCBI): domain Eukaryota; kingdom Metazoa; phylum Chordata; class Mammalia; order Rodentia; family Muridae; genus Arvicanthis; species Arvicanthis niloticus. Next base: position 1,816,467 of record NC_133429.1, on the reverse strand, counting down.
TGCTTTAACACAGTGCACTGTATCACGCCTGGGTGCAGTGTGCAGCAGTCTGAGGCAGGAGTGAGGCCTGGCCTGAGAGCTCTGAGCCAAGTTGGGCCCCACAACAAGGCTGTCTCTTTAAAAAGGAAAGACTGGCTAGGCACTTGGGAGGCAGAGGCAGGCGGATTTCTGAGTTCGAGGCCAGCCTGGTCTACAGAGTGAGTTCCAGGACAGCCAGGGCTACACAGAGAAACCCTGTCTCGAAAAACCAAAAATAAATAAAATAAAATAAAATAAAATAAAATAAAATAAAATAAAATAAAATAAAAAAAAGGAGACTACCAGCCTGGCTGGCCATGAGGCTGTGTCTTAGAAACTAACCCAACTATAGAGACCCAGGCGCAGGCCTGATCCAGTCTGTGGGAACTCTAAGTGAGACAGATGTCTTGTGTCATCTACACACAAGCAAGCAGAACACATGCATCACACAAACATGTACTCAATAGTAAATAATTCTTTTAGATTTCTTTTTTTTCTTTTCTTTTTTCTTTTTTTTTGAGACAGGGTTTCTCTGTGTAGCCCTGGCTGCCTTAGAACTCACTCTGTAGCCCAGGCTGGCCTCAAGCTCAGAGAGATCTGCCCCACAAGTGTTGGGGTTAAAGGCCTGTTGCCACCATACTGAGACATAAAATACAAACTTTAAATTAAAAAGTAAGCCTCCTGGCAATGGGCAAAGAGACAACATGTTGGTGGCGGTGTTCTTATATCAGGCAGGGGCAAAGCGGACTGGAATCCTTTGTTCATCCTGGCTTGATGCCTAGGACTCATGAAAACCAAACCAAATCAAATCCAGGTCGTGCAGTGCAAAAAGGAGGAAGGCAGAGAGAGACCTGCAGACTGCCATGCCACCCACAGACCTGCCCTCCAGGGCATGGCACTGAAGCCATAGGCACCCATTTGGTGAAACACAGATGAAGGATGTCACCCAGGGCCCACCCTCAGCATGGCCCACCTGCAGTGGGAGCCCCACAATGTACCAGCATGTGGTGGTCAGATGGGAGAGAGAGAAGAGCAGCAGCCCGAGCGAGTGCTGTGGACAGAGACTAACCTAGAGACTGCGGAAATGGAGAAGTGCTGTAGGGGCCAGGCCTGCCCGCAGGGCCATACTGAGACCGTGGCTATACAGTGGCAGGGTCGGTGTCAATGTGTGTGGCTCATATTCCCACTAGAGAACATGAGCATGAGCCACTGGGGACCATGTAGATGTCCTGGGGCCGTGCATGACTGGCCCCATCTCTCACCAGAGGCAGTACTTGGTAGAGCTGTGGTAGGGTGGGGCCTGGGGCTAGCCCAGGCAGCACAATGGAGCTGGCCCTAGGGGTGGGGGTGTAGGAGAGCTGATCCTGCCACCCACCTGCCTTGAGGTGGCACAGGCACAGAGATGATGCCCCACCTCACCCCTGTGGCAGTCAGGAAATCTACCCATAGGCTCATGAGCTGTAGAGAGCTAGCCCTGCCCCTTCCCCCTGACCTGAGCAGAGCACTGGAGCTGGCCCCGGTGAAGCAGCACAGGTAAGCCAGCCCTGAGGTGGTGTGGGTGGATGGGTGATGGCTCCCCCTTGCCACCTGCAGTGGAGAGTGGAAGCTGGTGGGTTGGAGGAGACCTGGCCCTGGGGTCATGAGAGCAGGGTCCTTGATTAGGCCTGCACCTGGCACAGGGAAGCCGGGAGGCAGCTGCTCCCTTGGTGGTCCTTTGTTCCCTCCCCAGCACCAAAAAGAACAAACACCACTAACCAAAACAGTAACTCTCTTGCATCACACTTAAGAAACACCTCATGCTGGGGGTGGAGAGACCAGTGTGTGAACACAAGGCACTGCTGCCAGGATGAGGGTTCAGGGTCAGCTCTCACCCCTGCGTGGCATGTCACAGCCTCTGGAACACAGTCCCCTAGGGATCTGATGGCCTCTGCACCAGCCATACATATACATGCAGGCAAGCACTTACACCTCTGTTTACATGACACGGTCTCAGACTCACCCACAGGCACAGAGAGAAAACACAAGGGTCAGGGGATCCAGGGGACCTCAGGATGGAAGGAAGGGCTGGCTCCTCCCACGATGTCCCCCACCATCCATAAGCTCACCGTAGTGCACGTGCACACGCACGATAGGGAACTGTGGTAGTGATGATGATGAAAACACCGGTGGCTGGGCACTGGGGAGAAACCAACAAAGAGAGAAAAAGAAGCCAGGCAGTGGTGGTGCACGCTTTTAATTCCAGTGCCTGGGAGGTGGAGGCAGACAGAGCTCTATGAGCTTGAAGCCAGCCTGGTCTACACAGCAAGCTCAGCCCCAGGCCAGACACAGCCACAGAGAGAGAGCTTGCCTCAACCCCTACCCCACCTGATGGAGTGGATGCCATGGAAGCCTCTAGAACTCCATAAGAGTCAAACACAGTTGTAAATTTTCTGGTAGACTCAAAAAAGAGATGAAATGTTCAACAATATTCAGATTTTTGCTAATTTATGATGCACTTCTGCCCCAATAAACCCATTATAACTGTATATATCCGGGTTGGAGAGATGGCTCAGCGGTTAAGAGCACCAACTGCTCTTCCAGAGGTCCTGAGTTCAATTCCCAGCAACCACATGGTGGCTCACAACCATCTCTAATGGGATCTGGTGCCCTCTTCTGGTGTGTCTGAAGAAAGCAATGGTGGTGTACTCATATGCATAAAATAAAAAATTAATAAGATTAATAACTGTATATATCCAACCGTGCAGTTCTCATTCTTGGGAGGCTGGAACAGGAGAACTTGACATTGTCCTGGGCTACAGAGGAGATACAGACACAGCATGGTTGATTCTGTGTCAACATAAACTACAGAGAAGCGATGGAGCCAGCCCTATGCAGAAGCACACTAAGCCACCCCGGCAGAGGTCTGGCCTTCAGATCCCTGGACTCACAGGGCAGCTCACAACTGCATGGGACTCAAGTTGCAGGGAACCTGACGCCCTCTTCGACTCTGAGGCTCTTGTAGGCAAGTGGCGTGTATACGTGCATACACGCACATGTGCGCGTACACACACACACACACACACACACACACACACACACCACTACATTCATCCTAAGTCAAAGGCATGCCATCCACAGAACCTGAAGAGTGCCCACCAGCCAGCTGCAGTCTACACCGCCCTACAGTGTGGTCCTGGTCTCAGAGGAACACAAAGGCTGGGGAAGGGGGGCTCTGCTCAGTACACATCTCTGGTCGCAGACAGATAAAATTCAATTCAAACATATATTTCTATCACTTTCACTCCACCCTGACATTGGGAATTAATTCTACTTTGGGGGAGTGCTTATCTTTTTTTCCCCATACTGGGGAGGAATCCAGGCCCACACACTCCTAAATTAATGTTCAGATGCTGAGCCCTCACTGGGGGATTCTAGGGGTTAGGTTCCACCCTGACCACACCCCAGCCCTTTTGCTTTTTTTTTTTTTTTAATTTAAAGATTTATTCATCTTATGTATGTGAGTACACTGTCCGTCTTCAGACACATCAGAAGAGGGCATCAGATCCCATTACAGATGGTTGTGAGCCACCATGTGGTTGCTGGGAATTGAACTCAGGACCTCTGGAAGAGCAGTTGGTGCTCTTAACCCCTGAGCCCCCTTTTGCTCTTTTTGAGGTGAGATTTCACTAAGTGTCCCAGGCTGTCCTTGAACTTAAATGGCTCCAGAGTAGATCAAGATGGAGAAACGACAGACGTCAAGAAGCCCCGGGGGGTGGAATTCTCAGCCTTGTCAGCTCTGTTGTTCACTGAGTTCTAATAACATGTCCGGGACAGGGGCGTTAAAACCTGGTTTCCGGAAGTTCTCAGAGCTGTGTTTCAGGTTATCTGCTCCTGCTTTTGTCAATGTGGTCTCTTCTGCATCCTGTTGCCCCAGCTAACATCTCTCAGAAGCCCCATCACTTCCAGAGCTAGTAACTGCTTCCTCCATGCTGAAGGAAGAAGCACTAGTTGACCCGAGAGTCCTTACAGTCCTGTGTAGGGAACACACTGTCCCCGTGTCTCCTGCCACTCCCACCCGCTCCTCATCCTTGAGCTCCCGACTCTGCATAATGGTAGCAAATCAGAAACTTAAGTTACGAGGATACACGTGCCCTGCCTTACACTGTGCCAACCTCTGCTTTGACCGTAGGCACCTTATTCTATGGAGCCTAGGGAAGAGGTGGAGGAAAGAGGGAAGAGAAAAGCAAAGGTATTGGGGCACGCCTTTAATCTCAGCGTTCAGGAGGCAGAGGCAGGCTGATCTCTCTGAGTTCCAGGACAGCCTGGGCTAAATAAAAAAGGAAAGAAACGAAGGACGGAAGGGCGGAAAAGAGAAGAAAAAAAAGAAACTGTGGCCAAAGTTAACTTTCGGTGATCTGTTTTTGAGTCTTCCCTATCTAACCTTTGAAAAGGCTTCAACCTTTGAACCTTTTTAGGGGAGGCCAGGGAGTGCTGAGGGGGCAGAAGTGGGGTTAGAACCCAGGGCTTTCTACACACAAGGCAAATGCTTCACTCCGGAGCAAGAGCCCAGCCCTTCGATGAATTCTTAGCAGAAACCTGGTAGTTTCAAACAAATGAGTCATCGGGAAATAGGATGGAGGATCCGATCAGGCAGCTGGAGGCTAGCCTGGGCTATCTGGGACCTCAAATATTAAACATGCTTGTGATCTATGACGCTCCCTTTCTCCCCCCTTTTGGTAGATCCAGGTCCCCAGTCCCCACTTTGGACCCCGTCGCTGAACACTGTCATCCTGAGGGATGAAGTCCCGCCGCCCTCCTTGGCCCTCCGAGGACCCACCTGGCCGTCCGGAGCCGTCTCCCGCCTCGCCGAGTCTCGGGCCGCGCCCGCAGAGGGACACGCCCGCAGAGGGACACGCCGCAGACCCCGCCCAGGCCGCGCCCGCCAGCCGGATTTACTTCCCTTAAAGGGAAGGGGCCCGGATGGAGGCGTGGCGCCCGAGCTCCGAGGATTCCCGTATGAAAGGCGGGCACTGACCGCAGGCCGCGCAGCACTCGGCGCCCCTGGAGACCAAGACTGGCGCTGCTCATTGGCTGGAGTCGTGTGGCTGAGGGGCGGGACGAGCCCTCCCTCGCTGGCTCCGGAATTGGCGCCAGCCCGTAGCGCATGCGTGAGGCGCTGTCGATGGGGTGGAGCCTGGAGGCCGACTGGCATTACCAGTTGCCAATTGTAACAGGAGTGGGGCCTTTGCGACGGAGGGACGGTGGGTGAGGTGACAGGCTGGACAGGGGGCGGAGCCATCCGTGGGGCGGGACCAGATCTGGGACTGGAACCTAATTGGGGCGGGGCCGAGCAGGGGCGGAGCCAAGCATGGACAGTATCTAATTTGTGGGCGGGGCATGTATGGCGGGGCGGGGCAAGACGTGGCCGGGGGCGGGGACGGCGCGGCCGGGGTCTACAGCGCGCGCCGTTGGTTGGTGCGGCGTGACGGGGCGTGGCGCGGGAGGCGCCGTTGGTTGGTGCACGGCTGAGGGCGCGGCGCTGGCGGCGCGGATGTTTGGGCACGGCCGGCTGGGCCAGGCTATGGCCCCGCTGCTGTTCCTGGGCATGTCAGCGGCGCTGGCTCGTGGCTGCCTGCAGTGCGACCGCAATTTCTCGGAGAAGTTCTCATTCTACCGTCACCACGTGAACCTCAAGTCCTGGTGGGTGGGTGACATCCCCGTGTCGGGGGTGCTGCTCTCCGAGTGGAGCCAGAACACGATGAAGGAGCTCCATCTGGCCATCCCCGCCGAGATCAGTGAGCGGCGGAGCCCATCCCAGGGTCAGAAGAGCAGCAGGGACCCGGACAGGGCCACTCATTTGCTTCCTTTTCCTCCTGCCCTCAGCCCGGAAGAAGCTAAATCAAGTGGCAGAAGCCGTGTACCAGAGGATGGACCAGCTGTACCAGGGGAAGATGTACTTCCCAGGTAAAGAGAGAAACTGAGGTGGGGCCGGTGAGAGCTGCTAGGCACCTGAGCTTGACCGTTCTGCTGTGACTCCCACATCAGGGTATTTCCCTAATGAGCTGCGGGCCATCTTCCGGGAACAAGTTCGCCTCATCCAGAACGCCATCATAGAGAGTGAGCAGTGGGCTTCACCGAGGGGAATGCTTGTGGCCTCTGGCACTTCAGGGTTCAGGAAGGAGTGGCTCTGCAGGAGGCTCTTTTGCATAAATGGTTGCCTGCATGCCCATCACTCCTTATTTCTGTCAAACTGGTCTCATGGTGGTACCTGGGAACATTGTAACTTCCCTTCTCTTAGGTTAGCCCTTTTCACTGGGGCCTCCCTGTGGTTCACTTCCTACGCCCATGAAACTCACATGCCTGTAATTCCAGTACCCAGAAACAAGGGAACAAAGCAAAAGAATTGCCACAGGTCTCTAGGCAGCCTAGGCTACCTCCTCTGTGTCTCGATATCCTTGGCTACAAAAACAGAAGTGGGGCTGAGGTGTTGAGCTCTGGGCCTTGTCAGAAGTCACTGTCTTGTTATTTCCCTCCCCCCCCACACCCCCAGGCCGAATCGACTGTCAGCGTCACTGTGGTAAGTGAACTATGGTTCAGGCTGAGGGCCACAGTGGCAGTGGCCAGGCTAGGGAGGGCCCAGGGGAGTCTGGGGCTGCCTCTCATATATTGCAGGCATCTTCCAGTATGAGACCATCTCCTGCAGCAACTGCACAGACTCCCACGTCATCTGCTTTGGCTACTACTGCAAGTATGGCTCATGCGGCAATCCCACTGCCCCTGGGCTCCTGGGCTCATCACCTATGCAGGGAAGGGGATCTGGGCCTTGGGGATACCCGACCACCAAGCCCTGTGCCCGCCCCCCAGGTCATCGGCACAGTGGGAGTCAGCTGTACAAGGCCTTCTAAAATACATGTGAGCTGGGTCTTATTGGGTACCAGAACATGGAGAGGGGGACACTAAGGGAGGCCACTTGGTCCCCTGACTCCAAACCTACTGTCATTGTAGAAACACCTGGCATAAGTAAGTTCCTGGTGGAATCCAAGGTTGTGTGTGTGCCTTATGGCAAGAGTTCGAAGCTTGCAGAGCCTCAGGAGAACCTTGCCCACACCCTTTAAGGGTCTCCAAGCTCAGCTGGAGGAAGGGGGCAAACCATCCTGGCTGAAGGGTCTTCATGAAACCTAGGCTTCTCTGAGTTGGTGGCAGACCCGGAGGGTATAACTGGAGCCCCATTCTATTTCAGACAGGATGTAAAGATGAGGTAAGACCAGGCCTTCCACTGGAGAGGGGGGAGCGAGGTTGGGGGTATGGGAGTGGGGAGAGGGATGGAGTGAGGAGGCATGTGGGTAAGAGTGGGCAGGGATGCCGGGCAGGGTTGTGTGCCTGAGGGCACACTGGCCATCTGTAGTCACACCTGCCCGTGTGGTCAATGCACTTCCTGAACCATGCTGTGTTTCTTCTCTGCGGCCTCAACTTGGACGTGCAGAACCACTCCAGCCTTGTGAGTGATCTGGGAACTAAGGCTACAAAGAAGCAGGTGGTCTGTGGAAAGCATAGCGCTCCAAAGTCAAGTGGCCTCTTTGCCACAGACCCCCCCCCCCCGCCCTATCAAGGCCTGTCACTGTGGGTGTTGGGGAGGACCCATGACCTACAGGCAGGCTTCAGGGTTTAAGAACAGGCAGGGACTGGGTGTAGTAGTGCATTCCTATAATCCCAGACTTCCAGGAGCCTGAGGCAGGAGGATTTCAGGGGCTAGCTTGGGTTATATTAGTGGACCATGGGAGGCAGCCTAGGAAGGGAGGCAGGAGGGCATGTGCGGACAGATGTGCTCAGAGCACCTCCTCCTCATCCCCCAAAGCCTTTCCCCGAACATCAAGTGCCTGGAACCTCAGCATCTGGTCAACCTGACCTTGGAAAATGCCTCTGAGTGTCTGACCCAGCATTGACTGGTGGCTGAAGGCCCCAGCCTTGGCAGGGGCCAGGACTCAACTGCACTGTGGCAGCCTATTCCTCTGGAGAAGCCAGCCGCTGCCTGCCTCAGGTCACCCCTCTCACTCCCATGGAGCCCAGGCTGGGCCAGGGCAGAGGAGGGCAGGGAGATGGGCTGGTGTAAGATAGTGGGGAAGCCCCCAGGGCAGGGCCCTCCGAGATATTTTGATTAAAGTGCCCTGACATTTCTCATGAAGGACAATTCTTTACTGCCAGGAGATCCAGCTGGGTCGTTAAAGTAGCTGGTGGCATGCATTTCACTTGAACATGATGTGTCTGGAGGGGTCCCAGTTTCCTATTCACAGAGGGAGGGACCAAAAAACCTGGCTGGTACCTTCAGCATCTCCCTCGGGGTCTACGGACTCTGAACTTACTTACCCCAGTCCCCCAGGATGACTATGGGAGGGTTGCAGAAGGGATGTTCAGTTCTTTTTGAGGTAGGATGTCAAGTATCCCAGTATGACCTTGAACTCCTGATGGTCCTACCTCTACTTCCTCATTCCTGGATGAAAGGTGTGCCAGCTGGGTCTTCCTGCACTGAGCCCCAGTCCGTAGCTTGGCCTGGAATTCTCGCAGCCTCAGGATGGATGTTACAGTGAGGATAAAAGCTGGGGCAGGTTAGTGTGTGACCCAGGTCAGAGACAGGTGGATCACACTACAGAGAGCACCTAGCAGCACGAGACCAGGGATAGGCTGGCTGGCTTGATTGGGAGAAGTTGATGCAGGTGACCCAGGCACTGTTTTTTTTGTTTGTTTCTTTTGGTGTCCTCCATTTCCTTGGCACAATGTCCCCTGGCCCCACAGACAGAATAAGTCTCCCATGCACATTCCTACAGTGCTTGCTCATGGGAGAGGCTGCAAGCTAGTTTTGATTTTAACAAGGAATACACATGGCAGCATCTGGAGTCCCTCCTCCTCCAGTGGGACTGGGACAGAGCAGTCTGAACAGGATGGATAGGGACACTGGGTGTTGTGTTGGGAGCTCCAGCTGTACTCTGGCCAGTCATCAACCACAAGCAGTAGCCACTATACAGTTACTGTCACTGCTGAGGACTACCTCTGGGGGTCCTGGCCAGGGCTGGCAGGATTTTTCCAGCAGTGGGAGAGGGCATAGCAACATTTGGGGACTCTAGTTGCAGTTGAGAGAGCTTAGTTTATTTGAAAAAGTCTTCCCCTTTCCCACCCATCAATGAAGTGGCACCAAGCTGCCTGAGGTGGAGCAAGGGCCCTTTTCAAGTTCTCATGGTCCCCTCACAGCCCACAGGAGCAGTTAGGACTCCGGGGAGGCTGGAGTAGAAGGGTGGCTCTGCAGTTAAGACTTGCAGAGGACCCAGGTTTTCCCATACAGGATAGTTCACAACTACTTGGAGCTACAGTTCCAGGGAACTCAGAGCCCTCTCCTGGCACAAGGTACATTTTTTTTCTTTCAAGACAGGGTCTCTCTGTGTCACCGTGGCTGTCCTGGAACTCACTGTATAGACCAGGTTGGCCTCAAACTCAGAGAATCACTTGCCTCTGGCTCCCAAGAGCTGGGATTAAAGGTGTACCATAATTTTATTTTTTTAAAAAGGGGTAATGGTCAGAATGTTTGCTGCACGTGCCTAAGGACCTGTTTGAATTCTAGCATGGTGAGTGGAGACAGGGAAGTGATGGTACAGGACAACTGTCTTCTGGCTCTACACTCACAGCAAACTTACACACACACACACTCACACACACACACACACGGGACTCACAAGTGGAGGTGTTGGGACTGCTGCGGGGTACCATGGGGAAACAACACATGAACATGGTTTTTGACTCTTTAATGGGTCATTGTGACACCGATCGTCAGCAGCGTGATAGACCTCTCTTCACATGGGAATGTCAACAGCAAATCAATCATGGAACATCATAGAGCTGGAAGGTCACATGGGGTCGGTAAGAGTACTCTACATGCTAAAGTGACAGTTGTCCTCAAAGGAACGTCAGAATGTCTGTAGACCACTGTCACCTCTGAGGAAGGCTCAGCTCATGCCCAGCTACCCAGTTATACGAAGTGTCCAGATTGGGGTCTCTTCACCTTGTCCAGGAACCTGAGGAGTCCTGAAAGCTCCCAGGATGCACTCCTCCACAGCTACAGGGACAAGCCCAGGATGTGTAGTGACAAACTGAGGGGCATACATTGTACTCCTCCACTGACCCCCACATCAGAACCCCAAGACAGACCACAATTCTGTTGAACAGAAGAAAATCAAAGGGCCATCCCTGTTGTCAGCAGCTGGGCTGTGGAACCACCCACAAGGACACTTCATCCATCTGGCCTCACAGGCTGTGGGGAGAAGAATTACCAGCTGGCCTGATCACCTCTCCAGAGGCCACCAGTTGGGATATTTGAGGACAGCAGCAGATTGGAAGGGTTCCTCCAGGGCAGCATCAGTGTTTGGCTGTAACCCTGCAGGCCCCACAGCCACCTTTGAGAATGGGAAGTGGAGTAGCCCCTTGCTGGCTAGGGTCAGAATGGCCTTCCTTGCCAAAGGAGTGCAGGTCAGAATAAAGGACGATAAAATATGCAACACAGGACCTCAGGGTCACAGTGGAGGTCGGTGGTGTTAAATTAATGCTGGGTGTGGAGACAGTACACACGACAAAGGAGAGGTAAGCCCCATCACATCTTCCTATGGTCTGTTGGTCATCCTGGACTGCAGCTCAGCACTGAGCCAGTGTGGTCTTCATCTCCTCCAGCAGGCTGCTCAGCAGCGTGGCGTCGTTGCTCTTCCCGTCTACGGACACGGAGCTCTCACCCTAGGGGACAGGCACACGCACATACTCCCCATGCCCATGTGTGTGTGTGTGTGTGGGGGGGCTGCACTAGGGGACAGGCACACGCACACACTGCCCATGCCCGTGTGTGTGTGTGTGTGTGGGGGGGGGCCTGCAAATGCCCTCAGCTGCAGCCTAGACCTCACTTTATTTTTTTGAAGCTATACAACCCCAACTTGCCTGGAATTTAGTAATCCTGCCTCTGCCTCCAGCGTGCGGAGATGGCAGGTGTATAGTGCACAGCCCTCTAAGGGCCTGAGACAGTTCTCAGCCCCCCCTTTCCTTCCTAACCTAGATGCACCTGGAGGGCCTGGGGCAACTGTAGGATTTGACCCAGTATGGGTTGGGCCTGGTACAACTGGGAGATGGGTTGCATTCTTGGGAGGGCAGCCCTGGACAGGGAGGCATGAGCAGGGGAAAGCCAGCCTTTGTGGAGAGCAACAGGCTGCAGAGCAGCAGGTACTGTGAGCTCACCTTCTTCACCAGCAGGCAGACATGGTGGCCCTGGATAGAGCGGCTATACATGGAGGCACAGGAGTCCACCCGCTCCACAACTGCAACAGACAGGGGAGTCAGGTCTACACTCCTGACAGACCCTCTCCAGCAGGGCTGCCAAGACACAGGAGCTGGGCCCATGCTGAGAAGGCCCTCAGGGCTGCAGGCCAAGGCCTGGTGCAGGAAGGGACTGACTGGAGGTGAAAGGGTGGCTTCTGTGATTTCTGGGATAAAACCAAAAGTGATATCACTGAGACACCGACTGCTTACCGGAAAAATGGTGGTAGAAGCAGATCTTTGCCAGAAGATTCTGGAAAGACATACTAATGCCATCAACTTTGATGGAGTTCATGCTCAGGTCTCCTGACTCCAGCAACTTGGCAAAGGCGTCGCTGTGGGAGGACAGAGAACAAGAGATGGCAGAGCCTGGGTGCCAGCTGTCACCTGGCATTAGGAATGCTGAGGCATGAGGGCAGCTTCAAACTCCAAGGTAGCCTGGGCCACGTCGGAAACTGACAGGCACACAGGGCAGTTCTCCGGGGACAGAGAGCCAAGCATCTGTAGTGTCACCTGGCAGAAGAGGTGGCCTCAGGTGGAGGCAACACTCAGCATAGGTGTGGCTAGGGGTGGGGCCTGTGATGATGGATGGCTAAGCACTCTCATGTTACCCATCCTCACAGCCCACATCACCAAGCTCTCCATCACCCTCTCCTCCCCCGAGCTGGGACTGTGTGTGGTGGGGCAGAGGCACACACCTGTAGCAGGGTGTGGTGATCAGGTACGAGCTACAGCTGAAATGCAGCCGGAAGTCCAACTTCTCGTGGGTGGCTCCTTCATCATCCTGCAAGGAGAAAAGCGGTGGGGTGGACTTCCAGGCAGGCACTTTCTTTCCTGGGATGCCCTACATGCCCTGGGGTGCGGGTGGGGAGGAAGCTGGACCACACCTTGGCAATGAAGGACAGCGTGCCTTTGAGCTTCTGGGCCATGACAATGCTCTGAATGGTGAACACAAACTGGGCCTCATTGGAGACACCTGCTGGGAGACATGACATTCAGTGGGCCAGCACCGACCCTGGGGTGCCTGTCCTAGCTGGCTGAGATGCTGGAGTGACAGAAACAATGGGCACTGCTGCAGCCCAGCCAATGTCCCAAGTGGAAGCCAGCACATGTGACTTCACCATGCCCTAAGAGTAGCACTGAGACATGGGACATTAAGAGCTTGGGGCCTTTCGCTTCAGCTGTCCCTGGGAGCTCTAGTTAAGTCCACTGTGAGAGTCACAGCTACATGTAGGGAAGAGTAAAGCAAGCTGGCATGGTGAAGGCTAGGTGGAAGGGCGGGCTCACCGGGGGGCAGCTGGAAAGGAACGGGCACACCGTCATGCACCGATGCACCCTCTGGCCTGGTCATCTTGGTGTTGAGCGAGTCCAGCACGTTGAGCTCCATGTTCTTCAGGAAGCTGTTGCTCTGGTTCTCCAGGATGATGGACACAGTCACTTGGCTGTCCTTCTGTAAGCTGGCTTGGATATCGTATGTCTGCATGAGCAAGGGCAGGGTCAAGGACCAGGGACCAGCTGAGGCGGGGAAGCTCACCGCCAAGATCAAGGACCCCCGTGAAAACTGCCTGTGGGCCCCTAGGCCCCAGTGCCCCCAAACGCACTCTTCAGGAAGCTACACCCCAGTTCCTGTCCTTTGATTCCTCGAGACAAAGCCTTGTAATGTAGCACTGGTTGGTCTTGATCTTGTCATCTCCCTGCCTCTGTCCCAAGGTGTATGTTGCACAGCTGCTCACGTGGCCTTGCTAGCCAAGCTGTTCTCAGGTGGCCTGGTCATACTGGGCTCTCCAGCGGCAGCTCGGCTGCTGAGAGTGGGCCTACACTGACTTGAGCTTGGTGCCAGGCTGCTGCTGCCAGCACCACAAGGCTTCTGAAGATGCTTTGCTCTGCCAACTGCCCTCCCTGCAGCAACCAAGTGTCACTTACCACTTTAATGTAGGGGTTCTCAGCCAGAAGGCAGTAGCTGGACATGGGCTAGGGGAGGAAAGACACCCTGGTCAGTTGTGGTTGACAGGGACTAGGCTACAGACCGCTTGAGGAATGACCCGCTCCCAAAAAGGAAGAGCCACCAGATGCTGCTGGGTCATGGGTCCCTCACCAAGCACAGGTCCCACCACAAAGCACAGCTTTCAGAGGCCCTGGGTCCTCTCCAAAGAGAATCCAGGTGGAACTCTTGGGCTGGCAGGTTGTCAAGCATGCTCACCGGGATAGGCTCTTCCTCCTCCTCCTCTGCTGCTGCACCATTCTCCAGCGGCGCCACCTGCTTCCTCTTGGCTTTCTTCTTGTCTCGTGGCCTCTCCTCCTTCTCCTTCCTGTGTTTCTTCTTCTTGTGCCGGGACAGTTTCTGAAGCAGAGTCTGGGCTCAGGCCCTGGTCTCCCACAAGAGGCACCCTGTCATCACTCTCTCCCTTACATTACATGGGGGAGACCTCAAGGGAACAGGCAAGACAGCAAAGCCAGGAACTTCACAGGTCACCATGGTCGGAGGAGGCCAGGCCTGGCTGACACTAGAATCTCAGGGCTGACAGATGAGTTCAGGAGCTGCTCAGAGGGAAGGGGACGGACTGACTGCACAGGTGAGCAAGACTCACTGCACTCAGAAGGAAGGGCAGCCCTACTGGCCACACCACAGAGGAAGAAATACTCAGAGCGGTGTGCTTGCATTCACATCATCCAGGAGCACATGGACTAGCACTAAAGATGGCTGATAGACATGAGGTCCACTCCCACACAGGAGCAAACATGGCCACGAGCAGGAGCAAGGCTCCAGCACAGCACACACGCACACGCAGGCTTCAACATGGGCTCGGGCTGGGTTGACGGCTTAGTGGTTAAGAGTGCTTGCTGTTGAATTACAAGGACCCCAGATTCCATTCCACACAATTAATCTTTAAAAAAACAAAATAAAAGAACATCGGAGATGTTCTCAATGAGGGCAGATGCTAGAGGCCACTCAGTGTGGGACTCCATGACAAGCACTGTCCACAACAGGGACATCCAAAGTCAGCAAGTAAATGGGAGATGACTGCTCACAGGTGAGGCTCTCTACTGGGGTGATGGAAGGTTCTGGAATGAGATGGTGTTGTGGTGCCACTGCTTAGAAACTACACTGAAGCACTAGGTCCCTCTCAGAGGCTAAAGCATGAGAACTGTAGCTCCCTCTTGAGGACACCACTGCTGACCCCCTGTTGAGTGCATCTACTGTCCTGACCACTGCTGACCCCCTGTGAGTGCATCTACTGTCCTGGGGTTCAAGCACAGGCTTGCCAGGGACGCACTGTCACAGCGCTGGAGTGGCTTGACTTGTGCCTCACCCTTTCTTGGTCGTGATCCACATTGTCTTCCTCTTCCTGGGGCTCTTCCCCTTTGAGAACCTCACATTCATCCTTAGGGGGAGCGGCAATGCTTGCAGCAAGTTCTTCCTGTAGTCAGGAAGGTCAGGATCAGTTTTCAGGGAGGGTGGAGTGGTACTCCTGACAGCTCAGCGGCTCCAGCTTTAGGAGCAGTAAGGGAACTTTGAATCTTACTTAACCAGTGCTGCTCCCATTTGAGGGGTGGGGACATCCTCCAAGCGATACCTTGGGGACAAATATTCTACTGGCTACCCTTCTGCTTCACTGAGCCCTGTCAAGCACAGAGTCCCATAAGACAGCAGACACAGACCACAAAGTACAGAAGGCCAGCTCACCAGGCTGGACTCCATTTATTGTGTGGCTCCAACTACAGGGGGATGTCTGCCACTCCCTGGCTCCTGGGGAATATATAGGTAGACCCTGAGGACACACGGAGCAGGCACTTACCGTGGATGGGGCAGGAATGGGGGCAGCAGCAGCAGCAGGTGGTGGGGTGGTGGATAGCCAGAAGTCTAAGTCCTCACCCTAAAGCACCAAGAAGAGCACTTTTGGTAAAGACAAGGAGTACCAGGGGGAGGGCTGCTCTCTAGCCAGTTGCCAGTCTCATCTCCCTAGCACAGGCCAGGCCTGACTGCTGTGCAGCAGCCATGGCGAGTCCTGGCTGTGCTTACACAGGTGCTCGGCTGCACCACTTCATGATGGCAGCCACAGTCCCCAGCCCTGCGGAGGACAGCTAACGACTGGAGTGGCATCATGGCAAAGCAGCAGGGCTGAGCAGAAGTGTGTATGTGTTTTGAGACAAGTTCTCACAGGCTGGCCTAGAAGTCAGGGCAATTCTTCTTCCCCAGTCTACCGAGTACTAGGATCTTTGAACTGGGCAGGTGATCCAGCCTGGGAAGTAGACCCAATACCACCAAAACATCACACACTGAGCTATACCTCTCAGAGGCATCGGTGGGATCCTGGGCTTGATCCCAAAACTCAAGAAATAAAATGTATTTTAGCCAGGCCTGTTATCTCACCCACTCAGGAGGCCAAGACAGGAGGAGTGCAAGTTCAAGGTCAGCCTGGAAGACCTAGTGAGACCTACTCTCAAATGCCACGTAAAAACAGCCCGAGAGCCCAGTGTAGTGGACACATCTTTAATCCCAACACTTGAGAGGCATAGATCTCTGTGGATTTCAGTCTAACCTGGTCTACATAGTGAGTTCCAGGATAGCTGAAACTATATAGTGAGACTCTGTCTCAAAACAAGCAAACAAAACAAGTGTGTGTGTGTGTGTGTGTGTGGGTGTGAGAGAGAGAGAGAGAGAGAGAGAGAGAGAGAGAGAGAGAGAGAGAGAGAGAGAGAAAGGGGAACTGGAAGGGGAGGGGGCTTTGATCAGATGTGAAGTGAATAAATAAATTAATGGAGAAAAAAGTAGCCCAGGGATGTGGCAGAGTGAGTGCCCACCTGGAGTGTGCACAGGATTTCAGCTAACCCAACCCTGCCAGTTTGTAGAAGCCCGGCCTGCAGGTGGTGCTGGCTCTCTTCCTACTTTGCCCCACAACCCACTTGCAGTTCTTGGAGCCTCACAACCAGGCTCCAGCCACAGGCATGTACCTTCTTGTCCTTTCTCTCTCTCTCTCTCTCTTTGGGCTTCTTCTCTTTCTTCTTGGGCTTCTTGCTCTTCTTCTCTACCCCAGGCACACCCTCCTTCTCCGGTGATTTCACTGTCTCCGCATTTCTATGTTTCTGGACAGGCAGCTTCTCACTGTCAGCCAAGGGTCTTGGGAGAGGAGGGGTGTGGGTCACCGGGCTGAGCTGTGACCCACTCCTTGGGCAGCTGGTCCTATGAATCTGGAGGCTCCAGCAAGTTCCCACGACAACCAAGGTACCAGGAGTCCAGACCCCACATCCTGCCAAGTGCCCCAGTGTTCCCTCCCACGTTTTTTGTACATGACAGCACATGTCCAGGCCCATGTGGGGGGGGGGGTGTGTATACATGTGGGCGCACACATGTCTATGATCACATGGAGGACAGAGGCCAATGTCAGGTGTTGTTCTGTCACTCTCCACTTTATCTTTTGAGATGGAGTCTCTCACTGAACCTGGAGCTTCCTCATTCGGCCAGGCTGGCAGCCAATGAGCTCCAGGGATCCTTCAGTGCCTTAGCTGCTGGGGTTGGGTCTCAGTGAGTGCTGGGAAGTAAACTCAGGTCCTCACGGCCACACAGTAGGCCTATGCTGAACTACTACCACAGCACACAGCACCCACCCACCTCCAAATGTCCCCAAGCCTGTGGCCCTTAGGCTAAGGACTGTCAGCACATGGGGAACTCAGCACCCAGGCACAAGCCCACTCCGAAGTCTGTTCCTCACCCCCACTTACTTGTCTAGGTCAATGTCCAGTGCCCTGTAGGGGTCATTGGGGTCTTTATCATCCTCATCACTAGGCAGAGCATTCTAAGGGAACGGAGAGATCAGGTTTCAGTCATCTAGCAACCATGGGCCCTGTTGGAGGCTCCTGTCCCTTCTGCTCCAAATAACAACAGTCCAGAATGTCGCATCCACACCCACACGTGGGTGTCCTGGGCTGTAGCTCAGCCTGGGAGCACAGCCTTCAGTGGCACACACAGCTGGGCTGCCAGCTCCGAGTGGAGTAAAACACTGCCCACCATGGAGGACTTGTGCAACAGGTCAGTGTGTGGCTGTCCTGCACATGGTGAGTCTGCCCTTTTAGGGACACACAGACAAGCCTGTTGTAACCAAGGCTCAAAGAGCTGGGAAGGGGCTAACCTCTGGCATCTCCTCAGTGATGATGTCCACACGCTGGGCGGGGGCGATGTCCTCATCACTCTCCGTGGGCAGGGAGCTGTGGCGCCGCTTGCCCTTCTCCTTCTTCTTCCTTTTCTTGTCCTTCTCCAGCCGCTGCCGGTGGCGCCGCTGCTCCTCCAGCTTCACATACTGGTCTGACATGGGCATACCTGCGGGGAACGTGAATGGCCACAACTCAGGGACACCAAGAACCCCATCATGTCCTGAACATAAGCTTAGAGCCAGGAGATACTTGCCTGGAACTTTCAGAGGCACTGAGAGGTCGATCTGTACCACAGGAATGTGCTCCACGCCTGGTGCATCCTGGTATCGCTAAAGGAGGAGCATAGGGTGTCAGTGAACCGCAGGGACTCAGTAGGCCTGAGAGGAAGACTCCAAACACAGCCCGAGAGCACTGCCCATAAGCTGCAGACTCTACAGACAAGAGCAGCGCCATGGAAGGTGACATCACAGGGCTAGGAGGAAGCAGGGCTAACCGGAACCTTGGTATAGTATGGTTAGACTCAAATCTATCCGTGATGGTCTTTTCCTTCCTTCTTTCCTTCCTCGGACACAGGGATTTCATGCTTGCTTAAAACTACGTAGCCAAGGGCAACGGTAATAGAAAATTCCATCTCTACTTCCTGAATGCTGTTGATGTGGTGCTGTGGATGGGAGCCAAGGTTCATCCATGCTGCACAAGGGCTCTCTCTGCTCACCCCATACCACTGTAGGGTCTGCTCACAAGAGCTGAGACCTCCTAGGGACATGAGGATCTAATAGACCAGGCACCTGCCCATGTGGAACCAGCACTTCCCATGGGTACAACAAGCCAGCTGGGTAGAGTACCTTCATTGCCCCTGGGACCTCATCTAGACCATTCAGGGCTCTCCATCAAGGCCTGGACGCAGCCCAGCCCTGCTAGCTACAGCCAGGACTACAGGGGCACAGCCACCCCTCCCCCGCACTGCAGTCATTAGACTGCTCTCTTAGGCCTTCAGAGCAGCGACTGGGACTGGTGAGGGAGCCTGGAGGACAGCACTTGCCTTCTGCGGGGATGGGGAGCTCTTGATGTAGAAGGGGTTGTTGGCCTGCTCCTGTTTCCGGGCCTCGCGTCGCTGTGGGAGAGGAGTTTACACGAGCATGTGTCTCAGAGATAAGACAGGGCTCATCCAGTTCCCAAGGCCCCAGGTGGGCAAGAGGGGTCGCAATAGGAACTGTAAGGACAACCTCCAAGGGTGGGCAGACCGCTTGAGGTTCCTGTCTCCTGCGAACAGAAATGGCCTGGGTCTGCCCGCTCTGAGCGTCAGCTTCTACCCACCATTCCTACTCCTGCAGGCTTAGAAGCCCACTCTGGTGCTCCTGCTGAGTGTCCAGAAAGGGGAGTTCATAGGCGATGGAGGGCTGCCCTAGACAAGAGGACAAGGCAGAAGTCCAAGGTCCTTTGTTCTCTGTGTCACAGGCTATGTCTGGCAGCATAGCCGGGCTCCAGGTGCCCCTAAGCCTGACAATCAGTAGCTACTCTCGTGAACAGATTCCAGCCAGGGCTTCTGCCCCGTGCTGGGTGCTACTGCAATGGCATGCTCACCCGGGCCAGCTCCTCCTCATCCTCCTCAGGCTGCCGGCGCCGAGTGTGCCTTGGCTCCTCTTCGTGGAAGATGGCCTTGGGTTTCTCATCCTCAGACTCACTGTCTGAAGGTGGCTCATTGATCCAGGCATCTAGGTCTAGGCTGGAAGTACACAGGGGATCATATGGTGTCCTTGTCTCCTCTTTGTTGTCCTACCATGACCACTGCAAGCATTAATCCTTGGCAGAGGGCCATCATGCATCTGAGACATCTTTCCACACCAGTACCCCAGAGATCAAGCAACCAGGGATGCCATAGCCCCCTGACAGGAGACAAAGAGAAGGAAAGGTAGGAAGCTTGGGAGGAAATAACAGAACAGGGAAATGGAGGAATCATGGAATCTGGCAGAATACTGGCAAGCAAGGGTCCTCCTAGAGGACCTGGGACCAGGGGGTGCAGCAGTCCCAGGATGGAGTGGGCAAGGGCAGCCTCAGGCTGTTTAGTCCCAGGGCCATTTCTTGTCCCCATGGCAGATGGCAGGTCATGGGGTGTGAAAGCCCTTTTCTAATTTCCTACATCAGGGACCATTTCAGTGGTGCCAGCCATCTCTCTCCCACATCCCCAATCCTCACCCTTCAGGAACTGGGACCTTCTTCTGGGCCTTGGGGGCCACAGGGTTCAGTTCCCCAGCAAACAAGGCGCTCACTTCCTCAGCCACCGGCACACCTTTGGCTTGCAGCTTCTGTACATGCTTGACCAGCTGCAGGATGCAAGACGCCTAGGAGAGCAGCAGCCGAGAGTGGGTGCCTGTCCAGAGCCTCTGCCTCTAGAGAGGACTGGGCCAGGTAGCTGAGCATGGAGTGCTGGTCCCTGGCCTCTACCCATGCAGATCAGCTACAGACCTAGCTATGCCTGTGACTACATCAGACAAGGAAAGACAGGCCTTATCAAGGTCAGAACAGAAGAGAGCTCAGCTGGGATCTGCAGACACAGCTGCACTAGGCAGCCCTTGCTACCTTGCCACACACTCAATCCCAGCAAACATCAAGGTGTGGCTCAGTGTGGGTTCTTACTTCCCACAGGGCTCAGCCTGGACAGCTCAACCATGGACAAATCACCACCCAGACCCACTCTCTTCAAAGGAGCGTTCCCAGAAGAGGACGCAGAAGAGGAGATCTAGCAGAAGTCATATGGCACCTGGTTCAGTGACAGCCCATATGATAACCATGGGGTGCCAAAAGCAGCCTTGGCCACTAGGCCCCAATACTCAGGTGTTAGCCCAGGACCTTGGCCACTGTGACTCAGTGGCAGAGCACATGCCAGACACACACAAGTTCCTGGTTGAAGACCTACACTAGAATAGACAAAGGTGGTCCCAAATGAGCTCTCCCACAAGAGTGGCAGAGCCCTGGCTCCTCCTACCCAGGCTCATGCCCATCCATCCCCAGTCCCTGCTCACTGACCCCAAACCCCAGGTGGACAGAGCTAAAATAGAAACTCAAACAACTCACTTTGGAAAAAGAAGAAAATCTCTCTCGTCTACTGGCTCTGCTGGGGACAAGAATCTGGAAGGGGGCCAAGGGTGTCTCCAGTGTGTCCCTGGGAACACCACTGGGGTTTGAGGTGTTATGCAGGGAGCTATGGAACCCTTAGGAGGCCGACAAGCTGGAGGCCCTCTGGGGTGTAGGTGGGCATCCCTGTACTACTGCCTAACACATGCCAGCCCTAGATGTGCCGGCCATGGCCACTGCGAGGTTAGCCTCCGCTGTGAGCAGACTCCTTGGTTTGCAGCCTTACCCGCTCCTGCACCTCCAGGTCAGCACTCTGCACAAACTGCGGCAACCGATCCACCAGTAGCTGAGTGACCTCCTGTGCGGCCTCAGTGTCGGCAGCCTGCTCCTTTTGCTGCAGGATGGATGCGTACAGCTTTACCACGTTCTGCACATACACAGCCTGGATGTGGCCAGGCAGTGTGGTGACCTTGGGCCGCAGCATGGCCTCCAGGGTTTGCTGAGGTGCCTGCAGGTGCCTGGGGGACAGGGACTGCATGAGGCTACTGAGCACACCCACAGGCCTGTCTCACGTGAAGCCAGGCTTCTCAGCTAATGCACAGCCGTGGAGCACCTGCTCTCACTGGGCAGAAGACGGAAACTAAGAACCATGAATTCCACAAAGGAGCACTGTCTAAGAAACAACAGCAGAGCTGTGACTACCTATAGTAGACATAGGCAGAGGACCTATGTGACCACATGGCTGACTGGCTGCCATCCATCCGTTCCTGGATTATAATGAGCATTTGCCTGATCTGAACGAGTCCCTGGGTTCAATTTCTAGCACCACAAAAACTCAACATTCATCAATAATTCCTCCTGGCATCCACGTGCAGTGCTGCCCCGTGTGGTTCAAAGAGGAGGCTCCCACTGGGTCCTCAAAGGGCAACTTATACATAGCCTCCATGGGCTGAGCTCTGGGCCAAGGGAGATACTGGGCAAATGTTGTGGGTTTCCCAGAGAAATGTGCTCCCCAGGAGATTTCTGTGACAGACTGAGTTTACCATTTGACAACAAATCCATAACTGTTTTGTCACATGTCCTCTGGCAGATGTGTGAGGTGGAACAGAGATGCTGTGGCCACCCCAGCCTATCCACCCAAACAGTCCTGCAGCCTGGCGTGAGGCGCTCAGTATCAGCACTGTGTGCCGAGGTTTGGCTCTGAGCATGGCGACTTGCCCAGCTTGGACGCCACCTGAAGCAGAGTAGAGCTGCTTCATGGTCTAAAGGGCACCCTCTCCACAGCCAGTGTGACCCAAACTGACCAAGCCACTCCATGGAAGGACACAGGCAATCACTTGGGCAGAGCTGCCCAGAAGTGACCATCATCAGGCACAGGGTCTGCCTGCATGTCCCCCCACCAGGCCACCTCTGAGGGCTGCACCAACTCACTCCGAGAACTCCCCGCAGATCCAGGCAGCAGCATAGAGCACCTCACAGATACCGTTGCGTTGGGTGCTGCTGGCTACCAGGTGGGCGCTATCAAGCAGCGCAGACATCTGGGACACAGCAAATTTGCGAATGGCCTTGACCCGGATAGCCACGTCCAGCATCTGTGCAGCAATGAGGTGGCCATGGCGGGTGCCCTCCAGTCTTGTCAGCTCCACAAGGATGCTGATATACCACTCGAAGTTGGTGATGTGCTGGTAGTTGGACTGGCTACAGATGTCAATGATCTTGGTGAGCAGCTCATCACGGTACGTGGTGCCCTCGGCCTTGTCCACGTGGGTCATAAGCTTCTTCACAATCTCCATCAGGTTCTTCTTGGACACCTGTGGGAGCACAGGCAGATGCGGTCGGCCACGAATACTGACAGCCAAGATGGAACTCAGGATCCCAAGAGGGACAAGCTTCCTCTCCAGACAGCAGAATTGTATCAGACCAAGGAAGAGTTATAGAGACACTGATATTGGATACCCAGTCCCACTCCCTATAGCCTGGACAGGTGCCAACGCAGCAGGCTCAGGCTGCTATCCCAGCCTGGGTAGGAATGACCCAAGTACCAATGCTTCATCAGTCCCCCCCTCCCCCCATGCTGGCCACAGGGATACCTAACATACCATTCCATAGAGCAGGTCGAGGGCACGCAGGCGGATGGACTCGTCCTTGTCATCCAGGCACTGCAGGATCAAGTCCTTGTGGGACTGCACAGACTTTGGGTGTGTCTTCAGGATTTTAGACATGGCCAGCAGCCCCAGGTACTTTACTGTGAAGACCAAGTGACCATTAGCTTGGAGACAGCAGGTGGCATACCATGACCCATGGGTGTGTCAAGGGAGGATGCCACCATCTCTGGCTACCATGGTCCTAGTTGGTGCCGCCTGCAGCTGATGGCCCCTTTTGTGAGCCCCACCAGGAAGCCAAGGTAGAGGCTGTGTACCCCAGCCTCTCACAGCATGGCCAATAGGCACAGCCTTCTGGAAATTGGAGAAACAGGACTGTACTGCAAATCCAGCTCTAGAGCGTTCTAAGTCTCCTGTCTCCAAAGCCACTGGCCTTCCCAAGCACACACCCACACATAGTTATGAATGATAAAACCTTACAAATAACTTAAAAATATGTATATTTAAAAAAAAAAAAAGAAGAAGCAGCACCACCCTGCTGGAGCTAGTGTTATACACCTTTCATCCCAGCACTCAGGAGGCAGAGGCAGGTGGATCTCTGGGATCAGGTAAGTTTAGGATCAGATTCCTCTCCAGGATCAAATGAGTTTAGGCTAGCCTAGTCTACAGAATGAGTTCCAGGACAGCCAAAAAAGGAAAGGAAAAAAATAAAAAAATAAAAAAAAGTACCCTAGGATGGTGGTATCTGAGGACCCTGCCCGCAAGCTCTAAGGTCACTGCTAGACAAAGTGAGAGTGGCTGCTGGTCCAGTGCAGGCCTCTTGAAAAGTGAAGGGAGGCTGCAGCAGGAGCCACAGGTGTCACTTGTGTCACCCATCAACAGGTGGCCCAGAGATGCTTCCCAACAGCATGAAGCCGAGAGCTACTGAGACACTGCTGTGTGAAGTGGGGATGAAAACCCTGGGCGCTGACAAAGTCTGTCAGGCCTGCTTTAAGGTAAAAACTGGAAAATGGTGGACAACAGCCTGCCACTTGGTCTGGTAAGAAGCAGGTGACACTGACACAGCCCCCATTTTGGAGCAGGTTTAAGCAGAGAACAGTGTGGGGACATAAGGCAGCAGTGGGCTGCTTCATGTTTCCCTGGGGCTCCAGGCGAAGCTAGCCAGACTATCAGATGGACTCTGGACTTGGAATTCAACACCAAGTCCCTCCCTGCGGTAAGTGCTACCACTCCATCCACAAAGCCGTCCAGCTGGACTGGCATGAGGACAGCAGAAGACAGAGGGCCCAGTACCATTTGGTCCCCTAGGTGTGAGGTTTCTGAATCCCAGGCATGGCATTCAGGCATGAGAGCCAGGGAAGGTGGCAGTGACTTACAGTTCTGGTCGGAGTCTTCTATCAGTATCCTCAACTTCTGAACGCACAGCTAAGAGGAGGGAAGCCACACTGGTTTGCACCCACCACCATGCCCAACAGCCCACCACCAGCCCTAACCAAGGGCATGCATCGGGGGACAGGGAGGGCAGGTGACTGTAGCCTTCACTTTGGGGACCCCACTCAGCATGGCACCAGTGAGGACAGGTGTTGGGGGCACAGAGTGGCCACACTAGTCACCCAGACAGACTGACTGGGCCCCAGTGGAAGTCCAATGGAGAAAGGAGGTGTCTGTGGGAGGGCTGGGGCTAGAGGACTTCCTTCACATTTGAGCTGTTGGAGAAAAATGAACTTGGGAGATGACCACCACAATCATTTCCAGTCTGGCTCAGGAGCCCTGGCCTAGCCCCCACGAGCCCCACCTATGCTGATCCGCAAAGACCAGGGAGACGCACCTGGATGCTGGCGCTGTGATTGGGCATCCCGGAAGACAGTGAGATGAGCACTGGGGCACATGGAGGTCGAGGTTAGTGGCCCTGGGTCAGACAGGTCACCCTACTGACCCATCCCACCAACAGGGACCTGGCTGCCTGACTCCTAGGAGGCTTGAGGCTGCATGTTCAAAAGGCATATGGACAGGTTGAACCTTAGGAAGCCAGGGGATCTGGCCTGGGTCTCCCATCCTCCCTAACAGGAGTGGCTCTTAGACCTAAAGTACTGGTGCCTAAGACAGGATCACACAGCTCCTAATTCTCTCTGGGATCTGGGGTGCAAACCTGTGCTGGACAGTATAGGCTGGAGACCTGTGGGTCTTGGGCTCTGTGTCCAAGTTGCGAGATAACCTCTCAAATTTGCAAAGGGGCCTGAGGAAGGGCTGGGAACTGAGCCATGTGGAAACCTGAGTTTCCACCAGCACTGTAGAGGAGGACTTGGGCAGGGGACAGCCAGCTGCCTCATCCAGAGGATGCACTGGGTCCTGCAGCTCAGGCTCCTCAGCTCCCTCCAACAGGAGGAGCTGAACCCTCTCCCAGCCCAGTAGCAGCCAAGAGCAGTGTTGAGGCCAGTGCCCTCCTAGCCGGGCTGTTGACTCCACCCCCAGCCGGCGCCCACCTAGCAGGGCACTTAGCACACTCACCAGCAATTACGGTGTTCACACACTCGTACAGCAGGGACATGGCAGAGGTGCTGAGAGAAAGGAAGAAATGAGGACCTAGCCCAAGTGTTGCACACAGACAAGCTCACACTGCTGGGCTCCATGGAACGACACCACTGCCACCCTTCTAAAGCACAGTGACACCATAATGATTACTGTGCCTCCTCTCAGGCAAGGAACGCAGCTCAACACTGACTTCTCTCACCCCCAACCCTGTCCCTGTGTGTGCCACGATGACCTGCAGCTCCTCTGGAGGATCAGTTCAGAGGGACATGGCCCAGCTCTGGGGATCCAGGATGCTGAAGGGGTACATGAGTACAGGGCTTGGTGTAGGCCCAGGTCAAAGCTGACTGAGCTGAGTGGAGTGGTGCACACTTAAAATCTCAGCTCCAGGGGATTTTTGTGAATTCTAGGCAAGCCTGGGCTACAAAGCAAAATGTGCCTCAAGAAAATGAAACAGACTAAACAGAATAGCCTCAGTCAGTGAGACAGGAGGGTACTGTGGATAGGGGTCGGGTCAGAGTGGCACCAATGCCCCTGCTCAGGGATGGCAGCCAAGGAGCAGCTACCTGTGGATGAGGTTGGTGAGGGGCTCAATCAGCTTCTTGCCCAGCCTGGGCTCCAGGGGAGTCAGGGCACCGAACTGTGGGGACAAGGGTACTGTGGTCACCAGGATGCCTGTAGAACATGGATGCCAGCCCAGGACACAGCCCATCCTTCAGCGCTTACCAGCTTGATGATCTTGATAAGGACCCAGTTGTTGGTGGAGGATGTCATGAGCTTGAAAAACAGTGGGGCCAGAGATAGGTAGTTTTTAGGGTTGCGGCGCGCCAGCTCACAGATGACATTAACTGCTGCAGACTGTACCCCTGAGGACCAAGAGAGGGTCCACATCAGCAAAGAGTGGAACATTCTACTACCAAGGTAGTATCTCCACCAACCAGGGCATCCCTGTTTACAGGGACTGTCCCCATCGATAACAATGATACCCACAGAGCAGGACATGTACCACAACAAAGGAGGCTTCCCTAGCTACCAGGCACACACCCCGGACAACGAGAACATGTGGTACAGGGCTGTGGAGGCCCAAGGACACACTGGAGACTCTCACCATGCGCATGACCAGCTAGAACCCCAGGCCTGCGGCACAGTAAACAGTTCCCGGACTGCTCTGAACAGCGGGGGCTGGGCAAACACTGTTTAGTATAGCCATGATATCTCATAACTTGCCACTTTAAGATTTATTTTTGTGAGCATTTGTTGGCCTGTATACCTGTGCAGCACATGTGCAGAGCCTGGAGAGCAGAAAGGGTGTCAGGTCCCCTGAAGCTGGAGTTATAAATGGCTGTGGGCCACCACATGGGTGCTGAGAACTAAA
Organism: Arvicanthis niloticus; assembly: GCF_011762505.2. Taxonomy (NCBI): domain Eukaryota; kingdom Metazoa; phylum Chordata; class Mammalia; order Rodentia; family Muridae; genus Arvicanthis; species Arvicanthis niloticus. The sequence goes on along the minus strand of NC_133429.1, from coordinate 1,789,899 downwards.
CCTGGGTCCCCTTCAAGAGCAGCCAGCGTTCTAACCACTGAGCCATCTGCGGCTGTACCTCTCTTGATTTCTTGAGCCTGGGTACTGCTGTGGGAAGGGGAGTCCTCTCTGGTGTAGGCATTCATAGGTTGCCCATGCTCAAGTGAGCAACTCCCAGCAATTCTCAGCCTCTTCAAGCAGGCCTGAGTGGTGCAGGCGGGCGGCAGTGCTGCCCTGTGAGGTCTTCTTTCTTCTACCATTTTATACCCTCTCCACCCTTTCCACCCCAACACAAAAGGAGAGAAAAAGAAGACAGAGGGAAAGGGACATTGTCATTGCTAGTCTACTTCCTGGTTAGGGACACAGTGTCCCTTGGAACAAGTTTGATATTCGCTGGCAGGATATCTAATTTTTTCTTGTTTCTTCTTTATAGCAATCAGAGACCAATAACAACCACAACCCACCTCTCCTTTCGGGGCCTGTGATGTATATGCTCAGCCCAGGGAGTAGCACTATTAGGTATGGCACTGTTGGAGTAGGCGTGTCACTGTGGGTGTGGACTTTAAGACCCTCATCCTAGCGGCCTGGAAGCCAGTATTCTGCTAGCAGCCTTGAGATGAAGGTGTAGAACTCTCTTTAGGAGATCTAGAACATCTGCACCACACCTGCCTGGATGCTGCCATGTTCCTGCCTTGAGGAAAATGCACTGAAACCTCAGCCTGTAAGCCAGCCTCAATTAAATGTTGTTCTTAAAGAGTTGCCTTGATCATGGTGTCTGTTCACAGCAGTAAAACTCTAACTAAGAAGACAGGGCCCTAGCATTTATATAGCTTCCAAAAAGTCCCCAAAATTCCAAACATTATACAATCTCAGAAACTATCTGTGGCTGATAAAACCATTCTTCTACTAAAGCACGAGGCAGATCACAGCCAGCTGCTACGGACAGTCCAGAAGCAGCCCCACACCCCACAGCCCACACTGGGATTAAGACAAGCCGTTCCTACAGTAACTCTGTGCATGCTCACTACTGACTAGGATTGTTTCTTTGGTCTGTTACTGCTGCCCTGTGTGGGAGGGGACAGACTGGACACAGACCACGTTAGTTCTCTCAAGGATAGGTTCATACTGCCCTGGGCTGACCACCACCCTACCTCAGCACTCACATGCTCACAGAAGCACAAACTGACACCAAGCATGCTGGAATACCTTAGCCTCCACTGTAAGGAGCCCGAGCCTTCCAGGGCAAGAGCCCTGCTCTGTGTCTCCAGCTCAGGATGACACCAGAAAGACAGCCCGAGGCATAGAGGGGCTGGAGACAGGAAGGTCAAGTGGCCAGCACTGACCAGTTGTCAGATCTGTCCTGTCTAGTGACGCTCCGCTAAGACCTGTGTCCCCAAGATGGGAGGAGCACTTCTTGCCGGTTCAGCAGCTGTACAGGGCAGTGAAGAGCCCCTCCTCCACAAGAAGGGGGTGCTGCCTCAGTCACTGCTTACTTTTTCTGAGGGTCCCACGGAGGCAGGCTGGCCTTGAACCTGACTTTCTGCCTACACTGCCAGGCATCAGGCATGTGCTACCATGCGGTGCTGGTCTCTATGGTGCTGGGGATGTGATCTAGGCTTCCTTCCGGACATGGCAGATGGGCATTCTATCACCTGCCCTTAGCCTTTGTGTCTCCACTGTTTCCTGTAACAAGGCTCAGGCTCTAGCCCAGGCCATCTTAACCGTTCTTAGGCATTCTTGTACCAAACACCTGAGGTACAGTGAGCCAGCTGTCCTGCAACTGAAGCCCTGTCACTTTCCAGCTGCAAACAGTTGAACTAAATATCTGGCCCACTGAGGGGCAGTGCTCCCTGCAAGCCATGTGGTGTTCTGGGCCTCAAGTCTTCCTCAAGAGGCCAGGAGGGACCTGGTTCCACAGATGGCCAGGTGGCAGCTGGAAGGCTGGGAAACATGAGGCTCCGAGGATGCGCCTCTTACTTTGAGCACACCCAGGACCTGCACAAACACTCAAGTGCCCCGTAAGTAAAACGCAAGGTGGGTCCCTTGTACCCCAATCTAATCTGATGGCATGCTCTGCCTCCAATCCAAGGGCCTATGCTTGACTATGTGGCTGCTCTAACACATGATCCCAGGCCACAGGACCTGCTCCACTGAGAAGTATGCTCCTCTCAGGAGGCCTGGATGTTTCCAGATCTCAGGCTACCATAACATGGCCCCTTACTCATCTCCTCCCAGTTGTCTGCCTCACACACAGACTGAGAGAGTGGGCTTCGACCACAGACCATACAGATGAGCTACAGCCCGTCTCAGGACACTGCTTCCAGAGCACCAGGCAGCACAAGCCCACGAGGGACACAGTCATTAATCTACCTGTGTGTATCATAGAGGAAGGTGTTTATGTGCGCAAATCCTAAATGACCACCACTTTAATCAAATGACACATGCTCCCCAGCCCCTCAGGGCTTCCAGGCTGGATGGATGTAAGGTCTACAGCACCCTATCCTGCTCAGTCAGCTCTGCAGAGGTGGAGACAGCAAGACTGACTGTTCACTTACCACAGCTGCACAGCTCCCAGGGGGTCCCGGGGCCCCGCTGACTTCATAGTAAGCTGGCTGTGCTGGACCTGACTGTCCACTCAGACAAGGAACCTTGAGCCATGGGGAGTCTCAACTGTGTACTATGGCTTGTGGCTGTCAGCCCATCACCAGCACAGATCAAAGGGATTTGCAGCAGAGACCCATATCCATGTTCCCACCATCCCCCATCTTCCCATCTTCCCAGGAGCTGGCTGGACAGTTTCCTGTCACCAACCTGGGTCTGGGTCCTCCAGCTTCTCCTTAAGACGGGGGAAGGCAGGACGCAGAGACTCGGGGTACTTGAGGAACACTTTGTACATGATCAGCACTGCCTTCTTCCTGATGTATGGCTTTGTGTGAGACATCTGTGAGGACAGAAGGGTGACTGGTGACTCACCTGGCTGGCACCCGACTCTTCCACACCTCACTCTGTTAACCCACCTAGAGCAGACTCTGCCCTGTCCTCTGTATCTGCTGCCTTAAGAGGTGCTAGGCCCACAAGGGACGCAGTCACTGTGAAGGCTCATCTGGCTATAATGCCTGGCCTGCTCCAGGCTGCCCTCACTCAAGGCTCCTCCAGGAGCCTCTGCACTGACAGTGGGGGTGGGGTGGGAGGCTCCAGGGGGCTCTCCATGCAGACCCTACATGCTCTCTGGTCCACAGAGCTGGGAACTATCTGGAAAGCCTCGAAAGCTATACTCAGTCTACTCAGTGGCCAATCTGTCACACCAGCTGCAGCTACCCCAAAGGGGTGGGTGGCCATGGAGGGTCCCAGTGGAGCTCTGTTTACAACAGGTACCTGCCAGATCTGGATGGCCACAACAGGCTCTGCCCTCTCGTGGTATTCAACTTTTAGACCATCAGGCAGGATCCAGAGGACAAACCCAGGTGAAAGCAAGGCTGACTTCTGCTCTGCCCTATCTGCCCCAGCTACACAGCAGCCACTCTGAGGGCCTCTCTGTCTCCTCAGAGCAAGGGCTCAATACTGGGTTCTGGGCCTCACTGGATAAAGGTAAACAGTGGTGTAGGTACACAAACTCACCAGGGTCATGATGTCATTTGCCAGGTCTCTGGCAAGATCTGGGGTGACAAAACAGGATAGACCAGTCAGTGCTACTCCAGTGTCGTACTGGCTGGGGCTGCTCAGGTCCTGCAAGGAGACAACAGGAGAGTCAGTGGCAGTCCCTTGGGACTATCTGTATGTCTGTAGCCTCTCAGCTCCTCTACTGTCATTAAGAACTAGAACACAGGTCAGAGGCAGAGAACACAGAAAGCTGTGTGGAAGCCACCAGGTCTCTGGGCTCCTTGAGGACAGAGGCTACTTTGCAAGTAACAACTCCTGGACAAGGACGTCATGGTTCCTGGCAATGCTACAGGAACCTTTTCTACTCAGCAACTCCCCCATGATACCAGGAACAGTCCTCTGTCTGTTCTGATCTGAGATGCTCTGAGCCAATACTGAGTTCATCCTTCTAATGCATGGGGCCTAAGGCAACTTCCTCCTAGTGCCCTGACTCCCTGCTCTAAGGCAGTCAGTGTACCTGTTGGTAGAGGATGCACCCCAGTTAGGTTGTACAGGGAACATGTTCAGAGTGCCGGCCTCATGGTTAACATAATGTTGTGAGCTTTAGGGCCTTTCCCCGGGCTCACACGGCAACAGAAACTACCTATGATCAGCCCTTTGTGTGATCTATGGCCAGACCCAGACTTTGTAGTGCCATCTCCCAAAAGGATGGAAGGGAAGCAATGGAGTCAATGTAAGCACTGCCCCCTCCTTAGCAGGAAAGCATGTCACAGAGATGACAGGATGACCTGGAGGTTGGCCTTGAGAACCCCATGCCTAGATCCCAGGCTGTTTCAGACTACACAGCGGCTGCAGAGGCCTGGGACATACGCCCATGCACATATACCAGGTCCCAACCAAGACATCAGCAAATTACTGCTGTCCTCGGTAGTCGGACACCTTCTCTTACGGAGCTGAGCTCCTGTGTCTTACAGAGGAATGCCTGACTTACAAGCCCACACTGCAGGCATACAGACACTGGGATGATGCTATGGCCGGAGCCAGCCTCAGCCTGACTCAACCTGCTCACCTCCGCATCCCACTCGCCTTCCTCCTAGAGCCCACATGTTCAATCCTCCCGGAGCCTGGCCACTCAAGTCCAGCTGCTTCTCACGAGGCTCACGCACACAGGAGCAGCCAGGAGCCTCCTTTAGAGGGCCCTAAGCACTCAGACCCTCGCTCTTCTCAAAGGCCAGCTCAGGTATCTGCTCTTCCCAGTAAGCTTCAACACAGGGAAGGCAGCAGTGGGATGGTGTCAAGGAGGACTCACACACTCATTCCCCCACACTCATTCCCTCACATACTCACTCCCTTCCTCACACACTCCCTCCCTCACATTCACACTCCCTCTCACACTCCCTTCCCTCACTCACACTCCCTCACTGATTCCCTCACACACTCACTCCCTCACACTTACACCTTCACCCTCACACTCATTCTCTCTCACTCCCTCCTTCACACTCCCTCCCTCACACTCACACTCCCCCCCCTCACACTCATACTCACTCCCTCACACACTCCCTCACTGACTATCTAGAGGCCTGGGAGGCAGCAGCCAGGCAGGACCTAGTGTAGACAGGGACAGGCTGTAGCTGCCCTATGTACTGAGCAGGGAAGGGAGGAGGAGCATGTATTCCAGCCTGAAGCCCTCTAGAATGTGAAGGCCAATGCTTGCTGAGACCAGATCTCCCATCTGCTGAGACACAGGGGAAATGAGCAGTGACAAAGCCTTGAAAAGCTGCCCCAGGCAGGTGGGACCCTCAGTCACTAAGTAGCTCACTTGAGTGGCAAGAAAGCATCAGGGCCTACCTTTCGGATCTGGTTGGTGGTCAGCATGATGACGTCGGTACCTTCATGGAAGCACTGGGAGGCTGCAAGGTAGCCGACACGCTGCAGAGTCAACAGCCAGAGTGTCAGAGCCGCAGCTACCTAAAGCCCCACCAGGAGCACCCAACAAACACCTGGAAACACTGAGGGTGACCGCAGCAGAGCACCAGACGCCCTTCCCAACACGTGCAGACAGTTCTAGCTTCACTGCTGTACACACATGTGCATGGGGGGGGGGTAGAACCCTGCTTCTCATAATGTACCACTCCATCCCTTAGGGACTTGCTTAGGGGCTGGGTGCTTTCAGCGTTATGGAACACATAACATACATGGAATAAGACAGATAACGGGAAAATGTCTAAAGGGACCAGCGTGCCCAGAGGCTGGGAAATGACCGGTCATGACAATGACCCCACAAGCAGGTAATCAGAGCCCTTGGGACAGCAGTGCTGACCAGCCTTAGCCAGGCATGCGCCAATCAAACACTGCCACTGCTGGGCACAGTGGCACAGCCTGTTCTGCAGCACTCAAGAGGTAGAGACAGGCTGGGCGGTGGTGGTGCAGGCCTTTAGTCCCAGCACTTGGGAGGCAGAGGCAGGCGGATTTCTGAGTTCAAGGCCAGCCTGGTCTACAGAGTTCCAGGACAGCCAGGGCTACACAGAGAAACCCTGTCTCAAAAAACCAAAAAAACAAACAAACACAAAAAAGAGGTAGAGACAGAAGACTGGCATTCAATTCAGGACCAATCTCAGCTACAGGGGATTTGAAGCCAGTCCACAGCATGAGAGACAAACCAGCGTTAACCCATGTGGGGTGGTACACGCCTTTAATCCCAACACTCAGTAGGCAAAGACAGATCTCAACACCTCAACAGCAGGACCTCTGGTCAGAGGACACACCCTCAAGGATACTCCCATGCTGGAGGACCCCTCCTCCTTCAGGGACCTCACACAGAGCACACACACCTGCCTGCTGTGCATCCTAGGTTCTCACCTTGAATGTAAACTTGGAGGCACTCATGACTTCGATGATGTTGAAGGCAGCCCAGCTGATATCGTACCCAAGCATCTGTAACTGTTAAGGGAAGAATGGTGAAGGTGATCAGTACTCAGGAGACGCTACCAGTACACTCACACTGTATGGGGAAGAACAAGATACGTTCAGTCTGAACACACCAACTTCATCCATCACAAACCCCTGGGGACTTTTATATCCTCTTTTCAACAAATGGCTGACAAAGCTGGAGGTGATTCAGAGAGAGCACCTCAGGTGTAGAGCCCTGCCTAGAATCCCCTAGTGAGGGGCTGGGGGCGTGGCTCATCAGGAGAGTCTTGCTTGGCAAGTGTGAGAGACTGGGTTTCCTATGTAGCACTTAAAAAAGATTATGGAATGCCTAAGTCTAAGGGAACAAGTTCTCAGAACACTAGAAGATGATGAACACTCATATCAGAGAATGTGGTGCTACTGTATGAAACATCAACATCACGGCGCACAGCTATGCTTGTCTGACAGCCATGCTTGTCTGATCTGAGCACTTGGAAACCTAAAGGGAGCAGGATTGAAGATTCAAGCCAACTGAGGTCACACACACTACAGATATACACTCAGGCAAAATAGCAAATAGACGTAAAACAGACCTTTTAGAAAATTAAATAGCCAGGCATAGTAATGCACACCCTTAATCCCAGCACTTGGAAGGCAGAGGCAGGAGGATCTCTGTGAGTTTAAGGCCAGCCTAGCCTACAAAGTGAGTTCCAGGACAGCCAGAGCGCTACATAGAGAAACTTCTCAAAAACCAGGAAAAAAAACAAAAAACAGTGTGAGCGTGAAGGAGGTGTAGCTACCTGGTAGAGCACTTGCCTCAAGGGTACTAGGCTCTGAATTCAATCCAAGCACTGTTTAAAAAGCAAGAAGGCTGAGCAAGTAAAGGCACCTACTGCCAAGCCTAATGAACTGAGTTCAAGTCCTGCCACTTGAATAATGGAAAGAACCAGGCCCTGAGAGTGACCCTTCACGCAAGCACCATGGCATACTTACATACGCACCAAGGAAAGAAAGAACGGGCATACAATTAAAAATTAAAAGTTGACATGGTGACACATGCCTATTAATCATAGCTCTCAGGAGGCAGAGACGGGTGAATCTCTGAGGTTTTTTGTTTCTTTGTTTTGGTTTTTTATTTGATTAATCTCTGAGTTTAAGGCCAGTCTGATCTATAGAGTGATTTCCAGGACAGCCAAGACCACACAGAGAAACCCTGTCCCAAAGATAAACAAGGTAAAAAAAAAAAAAGTCAAGTTTTTCTTCGAGTGAGTGAAGTGTCCTGTGGCCCCCGTGGCATACTCCAATGCTGAGAAGCCAGCAATGGTACGTCACCTCCCAATCTCAGGAGGAATGGAGGCAGAGGGCAATCATGTTCACATACACCTGCAGCCCAAAAGGCTCGTTAACAGCCTGAGGCTGCTCACCACACTCCTAGCCTGTACCCGCAACAGAAGCATCAGGCAGGACTGCACGGCCCACAGCAGCAGTGTCTGATGGACAGATGGTAGACAGGCAGGCAGGCGAGGCGACAGAGGAGGCACTCACGTAGGTGAGCTTGCAGACAGCGTTGGCCTTCACAGCGATGTTGTCTTGCTTCAGCTCCTGCTTGATCTCGTCGATGCACTGGGAGATGTACTTGGCCTGAGAGTGGAGACAGCAGTGTGAAGTGCAAGAATTGGTATGGCCCGGCTGCTGGCTGTCAGCAGGTGCTCAGGGGGAGGAGGACAGAGTTTCAGCCAGCCTGGACACACAGAAACCTGGCGGCTTTCTCCTCTTTCTCTCTGCAACATTGAGACCTGAAGCAGGGCTGGTGCATGCCAGGCAGCATGCTCTTCTGAGTAGTCTCCCAAAGCCCAACTGGGTACCTATTTTCCACTGACAGGAAATGGCTGTAACAGGACACTCTTAGAGGTAGCAAGTGGACTTGTGGAGCTGAGAGAGGCCATGGTGACTGCTCTAGGCCTTTAACTGTGTTGGGAGCCGACTTTAGCAGAAAGCGGCTAGATCAACTTTACAGCCATCTGGAACCATATACCCTGACGAAAGATTTGGTTTTCAATAGCCTACAACAGCTAAAGCACACTCTGATACCCCACATATTTTGTGTTGCTGTTTACTGGCCCCAGCTGCAAGGTGCACGTGGTGGCCACGCCTGCAAGGCAATGCAGTTCACGTGCTGTCCACGTGCTATCTACGCCATACATGCTTATAAGGCGCATGTGCTATCCACGCCTGCAAGGCATTGCGGTGCACGTGCTGTCCACGCTATAGACGCCTGTAAGGCTTACGTCATATCAACACCTGCAAGGCACGTGGTATCCACGCGCCTACAAGGCACGTGGCAAAAGCCTATAAATAGCTCAAAATTCCCTTCAATAAAAGAGACTTGATCAGAATCTCTGTCTTGTCTCCATTCTTCGCGTCTCTTCCCCTTTATCCCCACTCTCTCTTGCTAGACCCTGACCCTCGGACCGGAACGGGCAGTACGGGCTGCAACAGTTTGGCGTCCAACATCGGGCTCCAGTAAGCGCAACAGTTTGGTGCCCAAGCGTGGGGGGTTCACGACAAACTGGATGAAGGTGAACTATTTAGGACCTAAGCAATGGTGCCAGTCGATGACATTCTACTGTATGGCCTGATGCCTATCTGGTCTACCTAAGCTGCAGGGCCCACTGAATCGCCTTCCCCTCTATAGGCTGCTTTGCATAGCCCTGCTCACCATGGGCATTCACCCTTGGCCTCCCCCACGCAAGCTCAGCAAATCCAACAACTTCTTGGGTCAGACAGAGAACTGAGGCACAAAGTCCAGAGAAGAGCAGATGGGGAGTGTCTTCTACCAGCACAAGCACAAATGGAGTCAAGCCAAGCCCCAGGATAGCATGAGCAGAGGTGCTGAGGTATGTCCAGAGCAGGGCACAGAATGACCCCCTCACCACATCAGCTCCCATGTGCCAGGTGCTGTGTGAAGAATAAGGAATCTGGCTCTCATCTTGACAGGGAACCCGGTAGCCACCACCAGACTTTGACAGCAAGTATCACTGTTCCTCAAATACAGTCCAGAGCTGACCCACAGCTGACACACTCTGGAAATGTCACACCTCAGAGCTCTCTCCAGGCAAGTGTGGATTCAGGCTCTATCCCGAGTATCTGTGAAGTGGACCTACTAGGATGCTTGTGGGTTCACCACTGCCCAGGGCAGTCTCTAGTACTGGGTCACAATAAAGAGCTACAGCTGTTAAGCACCCTGTCAACAAGAGATTTTTTTTTGGAGGGGAGGGGAAGGGAGGTCTTTTGTTTTAAGACAGGGTCGCATGTAACCCAGACCACCATACGATTAGGCTGGCCTTGAACTCCTGTCCCCCTCCATGGAATGACAGGCCTGGGTCATCAAGCTTGGCTTATCAGAGTACTTTCCTGAATATTTTATGATCTAGACTGAGTCCAATGGAACAAATGTGGAATGTCACCACAACCTGCCTCAAGAGACTAAATGCCACCCAAAGGTCCTCAGGAACGACTTGATCTCTCGTCAAAGATGTCAGCTGTTAATAACTGAGAAAAGAATGAACTTCAGGCCAGCCTTTTGTGGAAAGGATGGACTCTCAGCTGGACACGGGGTGGGCTTGAAGAAGTGAACCAAGTGCCTGCCCTGAACTCACCAGGGGTCAAGCAGGACCCAGGAGCTGGATGTCTGAAGTCCCTGCAACATCCCCTTGGTTTTCACCAGGGAAACATTGCTGTCAAAACACAACCCAAAGTGACTCGACAACCAAGTCTGGTAGGCACACATATAATCACAGCAAGGGAGGCTGAGGAAGGAGGATGGCCTCAAGTTCAGGGCCAGCCTGTATTATGTGGTGAGTTACACAGCAAACAGCAAAGTCCTTGACTCAAAAAACCTGTATTAAGGGAAAAAAAGAAAAAGAAAGAAAGGCTGGGCTGAAGCTAGCCCACTATAGTAGTACTATAAAGTACCGCTGGTGCGAGATGGAGACCTGGTCTGTCACAACAGCACAGGGGCAATCCAGTGAGTGAGACGGAGGCGGAGCCAGAGGCTTCAGGCGTCATGGACGAGCCAGCCTGTCAACAGCAGGGCTGCCTGAGAGCTGATGTGAGAACACAATTTGAAAGCACCATTGAAACAATAATAGAATCCATGGTCAGCAAAGACCACCAACAACATATTAAATATAGTCATAATAAAAATATTAAGTCCCTCCAGGGGCAGGGTGACCAAAAATGAAAAGGCATACAAGGACATGCCCAGACAAGTTCAAACAAGCCCAAGTGAGTAGTGGGCTATCTGGTGTTTACTTCTCTCTCCCCCTTTCCGAGAAGTCCAAGGTTTCATGGTCAAAAAAATAACTAGTCATCCTGCCAGCTCAAATGATTGCTTACACAAATTGCTGATGTTTGAAATATCCAATCATATGTAACCCGCCATATTTTCCCACTCTCCCCAACCTCTACCCATAAATATCCCAAGTTTCCTGGGTTCTGGGTCAAATCCTCTATCTCCTGAGTGAGACATGTTTCGACCCGAGGGCCCTCGCCATTAAACTGCCTCTGCTATTGCATCAAGGTCTCTCGTGTGTCTTTGGGTGCGCATCCATCTGGACTTGAGTGAGGGTCCCCTTTCGGGGGTCTTTCACTGACTGCCACATGCACACTACTGCATGCCAGCCCGTGCGGACCCCCCACCCATGTGCTCATACAGGTGAGGGCTATGATATAAAGTAATTCACCAAGTGGACTTTTACAGCCTCAGCACCTTGTGCAGCCCGAGTCCCAAGGGAACAAAGAACACAAGAGGGAAACTTTCAAAACAGTGACTCCCAGATTTCGTGAGAGAAACTCACTTCAACCTGGAGTGGTGAGACACACCTTTAATCCCAGCATTCTGGAGGCAGTGGCAGGTAGATCTGAGTTCAAACCCAGCCTGGGCTACATATTGAACTCCAGAATAGCCAAGACTATACAAGACCCTATCTTGAAAAAGAAAGCAAGCCGGGCAGTGGTGGCCCAAGCCTTTAATCCCAGCACTTGGGAGGCAGAGGCAGGCGGATTTCTGAGTTTGAGGCCAGCCTGGTCTACAAAGTGAGTTCCAGGACAGCCAGGGCTACACAGAGAAACTCTGTCTCTGAAACAAACAAACAAACAAAAAACAAAAAAAAAAAGAAAGAAAAAGAAAGCAAACAGCCTGGTATGGTAGTGCACAGATTTAATCCCAGCACTTGGGAGGCAGAGGCAGAAGGATCTCTGTGAGTTCAAAGCCAGCCTGGTCTACAGATTGAGTTCTGGGACAGCCAGTGCTACACAGAGAAACCCTGTCTCAAAAAACAAACAAACAAACAAAAAAAAAATCACAATTAAAGAGACAGCACGGGGCTGAGACACTCAGCAGATACCCACTCAGGCTGCTCTTTATAGGACAAGAGTCTGATTCCCAGCACTCGCATGGCCGTTCACAGACTTATTCCAGCTACAGAGGAGCCAATGTCCTACTCTGGCCTCTGGCAGGCACTACATACATATGGTGTACAATATGCACTCCTCATCACAACTGTCACCACACACCAATGTCTGCCAGCTCCTTCTACACAAGTCTCCCACCCTGCATGTGCCTAAAGAAGCCAGGTTAGTGCTTCCAGCTAGGCATGGTGGCACTTGCCCCAAGCACTCAGAAGCAAGTGTTAATTTAAGGCCAGCATAGTTCACAAAGCAAGTTCCAGGCCAGCCAAAGCTGTATAGTGATACCCTATCTCGAAATACAAAACAAACAAACAAAAAAATCAACAAAGATGCTCCTGAGAACCAACTCTACAAGCTGTCCTTTGATTTCTACATGGACACACACACACACACAAAGTTACAGATGGTTACAAGCTAGGTCCTAGGACTCAAACCAGGTTTTCTAGAAGAGCAGAAGGTAATGTTAACTGCTAAGGCGTCCTTGCAGAGCTGGAACTCCATCTTGGAAGGCAGGGCTGGTCTCCCCTGTGGCTCCAGGTTCATCCCTTTCATTCCAGTACTTAAAAGGCAGAAGCAGAGGATGTGTCCAAGTTCAAGGCCAGCCTGGGCTATAGTGTAAGTTCCTGTCTCAAAAGGAAATGAAAACCAAGCCTGATGCCCCGTTTGATCCCTTGAAAGGCGATGGTGGAAGAAAAAGGAAAAACACAACAAACCAACCCAGAGCAGACACACTTCCTCAGGAGCCCAAGGTAGCCTTTTGGCAGCCCAGTGGCTGCTCACCACTGTGCTACACCCCAACCCTTGGCCTTTCCCAAACATGCCTCACTGTGAAGTTTAAGCCGGCTTTAATGTGGAACATTCTGCCTTGGTCTTCTCCCAGGCTCGAGCCCCATGCCAGCTGGTTTTGTGAAAGATGGCTATTTTATCAGGCTGATAAGAAGGCAGCAGCCAGAGTTCAAGGCCAGCCTAGCCTACAAAGTGAGTTCCAGGACAGCCAGGGCTATACAGAAAAACCCTGTCTCAAAACACCCCCCACCCCCCAAAAAAAAGTACTGGAGAAGCCAAGTACTGACCAATGGCCCAGCTGGTAGTTCCAGGTTGAGCACCAAAATCCTGGGTCCCTAGGTGAGCCTAGCAAGGGTGTTTTAAGACACAAAAAAACCTTAAGTGCCTGAGAACCTCCAACATCTGTATGGATAAGGACAGCACCAGCCTGCCTGTGAGCAGGTATGGCAGGAGGGCTGGCAAGTAGTTGGACTCACATTTCGGGAGATAGGTACACACTGCTGGCAGGTAACGACACATAATACACAGGAACTGGCCATGTGTGCATATCCTCACAGAGCTGGGTGCCTTAGGAGCCTCACGGGGCTACAGTCTAATTGTGACAAGGCTAGTGTCCTGAGGTTCCAGGGAGCACCTACATCCTGCTTATCCCAAGATCCAGAGAAGCCTCACATCCTTAATTCACAGCTCCTTCTTTCCTTGACCTGGCAGGGTCTCCCAGGCTCTGTCTCTCTCCCCTTCCTGCTTCCCTAGAGGACCTGATGGTGGGAATGGGTCCAAATGATTCAGGATGACGCCCAGCTCAGGGTCCTCAGTTTGACCCCATCTGCAGTTCCTTCTGCCACTGAAGGACACAAGTCCACAGGTCTCACAATTAGCACATGGGTATCTCCGGTGGACAAAAGTTACCTCACATCACCCAAAGTCAGAGCAAGAATGATCCAGGAGCTGTGGTTCCTATGGCTACAGCAGAGAAACCAGAAAAAGAAGTTACAAGACAGATAAGCCAATGTGGAGGCCTGGGGAGCCTGGAAAGTAAGGGGAATTCTGGAGACTAGATGGAGCCAGTCCCAGCCTGGGACCCAGAGAGCAGCATTAGAAGCCTAACACCTGAGAGAAAGAAAGAGGCGCTTAAAGCTCTGCATGAATAAGCCGATGGGGCAGACAGGACAGGAGCCAAGAAGCTGAGGCTGAGGATCTTGAGTTCAGGGGGATCTTGAGTTCAGGGCCAGCCTGGGCAACTTTGCATAACCCTGTCTCAAAATGAAAAGTAAACAGAGGGCTGGAGTGGGACTCAGGGGTGCAGCCCCTGCCTAGAACCCCCTAATGGGGGGCTGAGGGTATGACGTGGCTCAGGGGTAAAGAACATGCCTAAAATTGGTGCCAACCAGCCAGTGCCACAAAAAGGACAACCTGGGCAACACAGCATGACTGTCTAAAAGCAAAAAACTAAAATAAAAAATAAGAGTGCATGAACCGTTTGTGCTGGGCAAAGAATGAGCATTGCAGAGCAAAGGACACAGGCAGCCTGAGGTACAGGTCATCTCAGGGCCCAAGCCTCAGCAACAGCTGTGAGCACCCAGGTCTCACTCGACCCTTGGAGCTACCCATCAAAAGGCTAAAAGCCCACAAGATAGCTATAGCAGAGTTTCAGAAACAACTGGGCTGGGCTGATCACACTCAACAGGGACTGGTGCCTGAGACAGCCTATAAAACAAAAGATGCTGAGACCTGGCATACGGCACAGAAACTTACTCCACTAAGGGGTGCGTGCCCTGCAGCACAAGGGAAAAATACTCAGCCTGTGTTTTGCTTTCATTCTTTAGCTTTCTGCAAGGTTACTGGCATAGAGATGAGGGGTGGGGTGGGGTGCTCATACCTGCTATGTAAACACTCATGGAAGCTGCAGCTTTGAAGGAGTGGGGTAAGGTGAGTGAGAAGGGTACTTTCTGGATTTATTTAATAATAGCATTGTGGGTTTTTTTTTTTTTTTGGTTTTTGGTTTTTTTGGTTTTACGAGACAGGGTTTCTCTGTGTAGTCCTGGCTGTCCTGGAACTCACTCTGTAGACCAGGCTGGCTTTGAACTCAGAAATCCACCTGCCTCTGCCTCCCAAGTGCTGGGATTAAAGGCGTGTGCCACCACTGCCAGGCAATATCATTGTTTTAAAAAAAAAATTCAGGGAGAATAAGTCTGACATCCCTTTAATCCCAGCACTCAGGAGGCAGAGGCAGGCAGAACTGAGTATGATGGAAGCCATCCAGAGCTACATAGTGAAGCTTATCTCAAAATAAAGATGGAGGATGTGGCTTAGCAACAGAGTGCTACCAGACTCTGAAGTCACAGATGATGGAACACGGTAAAAACTCAAGAGTGGAGACGAAGAGATGGCTCAGCAGTTAACAGTGCTTGCTGTTCTTACAGAGGACCTCAGTTGGGTTTACAGCACCCATGTCCAGTGGATCACAACCGCCTCTAACTCCAGCTCCAGGAGATTCAATGACCTCCTGGCTTTGCAGGCACCTCCACATGCTGCAGACACACAGATACACAAATATACACATAAGGAAAAGTAATCTTTTTTAAAAAAAATTATATATATATATATATACATACATACATACACACACACACACACATACACACACATATACATACACACACACGGGGGGGGGGGGGGGGACGACACTGGAGAGATGGCTCAGCAGTTAAGAGCACTGGCTGCTCTTACCTGCAACCACATGGTGGCTCACAACCATCTGCAATAGGATGCCCTCTTCTGTCTGGTGTATTTGAAGAGAGCAACAGTGTACTCGTGTAAAACAAGTAAGTCTTTTAAATATACATATATATATATATATATATATATATATAAAATATATGTGTGTATGTGTGTTTATACATTATTACTAAAAGACAAAAATTCATTGGGCATGGTACTGTACACCCACAATCCCAGCATTTTAGAAGCAGAGACAGGTGAGTGTCTAGAGTCCAAGACCAGCCTGATCTACAGAGTGAGTTGTAGGCCTGTCAAAGTTACAGAGTAGCATCATCTCAAAGGGGCTGCAGATATCTAACAGAAGAGGACCTGGCCTTAACTCCCTGCACCCATTTGAGACTCTCCACCATCCACAGCCATGTACCACCATACCTAGCAATAATTTTTTGTTTTTGTTTTTGTTTTTTTGTTGTTTTTCGAGACAGGGTTTCTCTGTGTAGCCCTGGCTGTCCTGGAACTCACTCTTGTAGACCAGGCTGGCCTCGAACTCAGAAATCCGCCTGCCTCTGCCTCCCAAGTGCTGGGATTAAAGGTGTACGCCATCACCACCCAGCAATAATTTTTTTTTTTTTTAAAGATCATCTCAAGCTAGGCAGTAGTTGCATATGCCTTTGATGCCAGAACCACTCTGGAGGCAGAGGCAGGAAGATCTCTGTGAGTTCCAGGACAGCCAGGGCTATACAGAGAAACCCTGTCTCAATTTATAAAAAAAAAAAATCATCTCAAAAACAGACCAAAACCCCACAAAACTTCCAGAGAGCACACGCCTGCAATTTAAGTACTTGTAAGGTAGATAGACTACAACTCCCAGGGTTACACAGTGAGACCTGTGTCAACCAGAGCAAAGAGCAGAAAATGGTCACTTGTGCTACAAGGTCGGCCAGACCTCCACAGGAGTTAGAACCTGTAGTCTACAATGAGCCCCTGACAACACACAAGGAACTTGAAGATGGTCCCTGAGGAGGGATAGAGGACCAAGCAGTCTCAGCATGTCTTGTATACAGACTGGCCAGCCATGGTGGGAGAGACGCCTCAGCAGTTAAAGGTAGACTCACAACCAAAATCAAGCAGCCAGCAGCAGCAAAAGCCACATAGAAACTGGGGGCTTGGAGGGCTTTCTGTGCCTGCCTAGCTCTGCACTACTGAAAGAGTTTGAAAGTATAATGAAACTCAGTATCAAACATAATACACACCAATTTTTACAAAGCACCTCCACCATTACCCTACAGGCACCTGTGGGACAGGCAGTCCATGTATATATACCGACTACCAAGGAAGATAAGAGCCTTGCGGGTATGGGAGGGTAGGGGACATGAAGAACAAAACACAACAGAGGCTCCTGGGGCCATGGGCACACACACCTCAAAATCTGTAATCCCAGCACTAAGAAGACTGAGGCAGGAGTATCATGAGCTTCAAGCCAACCCGGGTCATGTCCCAAGCCAGACCCTGTCTCGCGTACTCAGAATGTGACCTGTTCTCAGGGTCTTAGAACAGCTTCCCAGGGAACCTTCACGGAAGGAAAGAGGGGAACATGGAAGCCCTTTTGAGAGCAGAGAGGGTCAAAAAAAAAAAAAAAAAGAAAGAAAATTTCACATAGGACAGTCCACACGCAACAAAATGCAGGCCAACCAGCTATTTTAACTGAAGTAACAGCCTGGGAGAGCAGGGAGGGTACAAACCAGCCCCGGTAAGGTGGAAGGGAAGGGGCTACAGAGAAACGACTGTCCCAGCCAGGGGCCTGCCTCCTGAACTCACACAGCAAGCAGGGGCCAGCAGGCACCCGACATGGACACCCTCTTTCAGCACGGCCTTCCTGCCCAGGAGGCGGCCTGTGTGTTTCCACTGAGCCAGGCACCCGGCAGCCACTCTATCACTTCTTCCTCAATCTAGGTCACGGGCTGTGGGAGGAAAGGAAGCCGAGCTCCGTGGTCTCGGTGTAACTTCTGGAAAAAGCGCCTCCACACCCCGACTTTTGCCTTCCTCGAGCTTCCAGCTCTCACGCCAGGCTTCCCCATTTCTGGGCGCCCCTGGGTCGTGCAAACGCCGCTAGTCCAGGAGCTCGGGGGCAGCGACACCTGCACCTGTGCGTCCCCATGGGAGACCTCCGACCTCCGACTTGCCTGCTCTGTGCGGGGCCCGTTTCCTCCACATGGCGGGGAGACCCCGTGCCCAAGCACATCCCCAGGAAGGTAAACTCGGGCTCGAGCGGCGGCGCCCAACTGCAAGACCTAAGGCTTCGGCCTTCAGGACCGCGACCGCTGCATGTGGACAACCTGGAGGCCCAGGGAGTGGCGCCGGGTGAGCACCGCCCAGACACCTGAGCCGTTCTGCACAGCGTCTGTTTTAAGCTGCTGGGGTAAACTGAGGCCAGGGGAAGGAGGGAGTGTGCAGAGCCGCAGCTCCGGACCAGGCAGGGCGGGAGTGGCGACGGGGTCGGAGGCCGCTCCGCGCCGGCTCACCTCGTCCTCCTTGTGGTTGCGGATGCCACGGACCAGGTCCTGCAGGTTCTTGTCGAACATGCGGTCGATACTGCCCTTGACCATCTTGAGGGCCATCGCGGCGGCCCGTGGGCTTCGGCCTCCGAGGGGAACGCCGCCGCCGCCGCGGCCCTGGGCGGTGCGGGGACCCGGCGACCGCACCTCAGGCGACAGACCCGCTGCGTTTCCGGCCGCCGCGGACAGGACGACGTGGAGGCCAGAGCGACGGCTGTGGCCGGAGACCAGTCGGAGGAGAAGGGGCAGCGAATAAGGCCCCGCTTCCACGGACGCGTCCCAGCTCGGGGCCGCTCGCAAATGGCGGCCAAGATGGCGGTGGGTCAGCTGACGGAGGGCCTCGGCGTCCGGGAAGCCCCGCCTCACCAGAAAGCCCGGCCCCACACTGCAGTTTCCTTGACGACCACATGCCATCCAATAGGAAAGCAGACACCGCCCTTTGATGCCTGGCGGCCCACCCCTTCCCCGGCTGTGCCTTGCAGTCTCATTGGTGAGCAAGAACCCACAGACGTTCTAACCACGCCCCCAAGGGAAAAGCGCGAGCCAGTCGCCCCACTCAGCTAAATGACAGCAGTGGGCGTGGTCTGTGCTGATGTGGGGGTGGCTAGAGGCGGAGCTCCACGTGGAGCTTTTTCTGCAAGGTCCTGGAGAAGTGTATCCAGCCCCGCCTTTTCTGAATCTGAGTGGTGACTTGGGAATCGGTGTCACACCAGCGGTCCGACCAGCCGGCCTGTGCTATGTGAAACCCTGTCTGAAAAGACCAACACAAGGCTTGGATGGTGGACACCGCGCGGGAGGAGCTGTGGTGGGCAAGTGAGTTTCCTGGAGCTGTGATGCGTGTTCCTGAAGAGCCCCGGAGGCGTTCGTCATGTGTCATTGCTGTACGCCTCCTGTATCTAGTATGATGTGAATGGGCATGGGGAGACCCTCACTACCTATAGCTATATACCTGGGTGCTTCTTGGGAGACAGCCCACTCTACCGGGCAATCTTCCTTCAGATTAATATAAAGGTGAACTTTCATAAAATAGATGAATTAATGATTTTTATAGAATTCCTCGTTTGCTTTAAATAGTTTTAAGGTGTTAGGGTAGTTGACAGAAAGTTTAAGGAGATGGTTCACGTTGTTCTGCCAGAAAGCTATAGTAAAGTTAGCGTTAATTGTAGAATAAGTCCTCCTTATAGTGATGGCTGCGTGAGTTAGAGAAGGGCACAGTGAGCTCGCACGCACCACCAGCACGTGATTGTGCTTGAGCGAGAAAAGGGGCTTGGGACAAGTTGATGGTTAAAGAAAACATTCATTCTAGGTTAGGTCCGAGTTCCTGGATCATGTGATCCAAGGATGTGGTCCCAGGTTTTGGTATGCTCCATGAAAAGGCAGGCTTAGGAACAAAGAGTAAATAATTCTATTGTGAGTACAAGAATAGACAATAAATAATTAGCCGATTTAGTTCAACAAGACTTCAAAAACAAGATGGAAGATAAATGATCTGCTTCTCGGTAAATAAAAACTGTCATCAGCTAAGCACTGGAAAAACTTGTGAATAGAGACTTGGCTTTCTAAAAATTTGTTAATCATGGCAACAAATTATAGTGCTAAACTGGGCAGTGGTGGGGCATGTCTTTAATCCCAGCACTTTTGAGGCAGAGGCAGGCGGATTTCTGAGTTCGAGGTCAGCCTGGTCTATAGAGTGAGTTCCAGGACAGCCAGGGCTACACAGAGAACCCCCCCCCCCAAAAAAAATTATATTGCTTTGGGGTTACAATGAATTTGTAGAAACAAAGATGAGAGACGGAAATGTTCAGTTAGGGTTTAAAATGAGCTTAAAAGAATACATAATCAATAATCAACCAACCTTGCTGTAATTTCCTTTTGTATAATAATCTTAATTTGTTTTTAAAGAATATGTTTTTGTGATGGTTGTTTTGGAAAAAATATGTAACTCATATAGCCATGAGGTAATTTTTTTTCTAACAGAGAGAATTTTTTTTTTGTCTCACGTAGTATAAAAAGAAAAAAATAAAGTTATTGGAGCTTATGGAACCTGGCTTTATCCACAGTGTGTGTGTGTGCACCCTGCATTTTTGCTGGCCTCAGAGACTTCAGTTTTACTCCCTGAGAGAAAAGTCTGCTGAGGGATTAAGCCCCAATCCCATGCCCTGCCTCAGTGCACCTGACCACTCAGAGCTCCTTTGGGACTTGGGCCTCACTCAGTGGGTAGAGCTCTGGGTTCCATCCTTGACCACACTGTCATCCTCAGTAGGAAGAGGCAGGAAAATCTGGAGTTCAGTGCCAGCCTTGAATGCTGTAATGGTCACACACACCTAAACATAAAGGTTGGGGACTGACTCAACAGAAATGCCCCTGCTTCGAGTCCTCCCTTGTGAGACTGTGGCGTGGCTCAAGGGCAAGTCTAACAGTGAGTCTGGCATGAAGCCCTATAACAAATCACTAACCGTGAGAAATAAATGACAGCAAACAAAAGTGGGGCTGGAGAGCTACTCAGTGCTTCAGAGCGCTGGCTGCTCCCTGAGAGAATATCCTGTGTATCCTATGGCTGCATCACCTGTCAGTTAAAACCGACAGCCTATGACTTAGGCAGAAATCAGGAGGAAAAAGAATTCTGGGATAGAGTCAGGCGGGAGAGTGGCTGGGAAGGGATGAGGCGCCAGAGCACAGGTAACCAACCCTGTGACAAAATGTAGGTTAAAATAATTGGGTTATCTAAGTTTTGATCTAGTCAGAGAAAAGCAATATGGCCAAAGTATTTGTAAATATCTTTTGAGTCTGAGTCTTATTTCTGGGAGGAAGAACTGGACCTAAGGTTTAAAGCTCTTCTAGAGAATCTGGTTTCACTTACAAGCATCCACATGGGCACTCACAAGGTCACTCAAACATCTGTAATGCTACCAAGTTCCAGGGAATTCCTAGCCAGCCACCTCAAGCATTGTCTTAGTGTTTTACTGCTGTGCACAGACACCATGACCAAAGCAACTCTTAGAAGGACAAAATTTAGTTGGGGCCGGCTTACAGGTTCAGAGGTTCAGTCTATTATCATCAAGGTGGGAAGCAAGGCAGCATCCAGGCAGACATGGTGGCTGGAGGAGCTGAGAGTTCTCCATCTTCATCCCAAGTCAGCCAGGAGAAGTCTCTCTTTGCATTGGGCAGAGCTTGAGCATAAGACCTCAAAGCCCACCCCTCCAGTGACTCACTTCCTACAAGGCCATGCCTACCGCAACGAGGCCACACCTCCTAACAGTGCCACTTCCCATGAGCCAAGCATAGTCAAACCACCACAGCTGTCAGATACAAACATGGTGCGAGGACATCACCTCCGTTACTCTTTTAATTCTGTGACAAACACCATGACTAGCGCATCTTATAAAAGAAACCATTTTTCAGAAGACTAGAGTTCATGAAGGCAGAGCACAGGGACAGGGGCAGCTGAGAGCTCACATCCTGAGCCATAGTCAAGGAGGGAGAGAGAGAGAGAGAGAGAGAGAGAGAGAGCGCAGGAACGATGAGAGGCTTGTTTGTTTTATATTGTTGTTGTTGTTTTGGGACAGGGTCTCTCCATGTAGACCAAGCTGGCCTCAAACTCACAGAGATCCACCTGCCTTTGCCTCCAGAGTGGGATTAAAGGTGTGACCACCACAGCAGGCTCTGAGAATCCTCAAAGCCCTTCCTCTGTGACAGACCTCCTCCAACAAGGCTACGCTTCCTAATTCTTCCCAGATAATCCCAGAAAGCAGGGACCATGTACTCAGACATAGGAGTGTATGGGGGCCATTCTCATCCATACCACCACAAGCATACACAGGCAAGATGTCCGTACACCTAAGACAACAATTAAAATGAACACAAATGAAGCCAATACGGGGCTGGAGAGATGGCTCAACAGGTAAGATCTGCTCTGCCAGAGGTCCTGAGTTCAATTCCCAGGAACCACATGGTGGCTCACAACCATCTGTAATGATCTGATGCCTCTTCTGGGATGTCTGAAGACAGCAACAGTGTGCTCATATACATAAAATAATAAATTAAAACAGTAGAATACCAATAGGGCTGAAGTGATCCCGCAGTTGTTATAATACCCAGAACTGCTTTTGCAGAAGAGTGGCGTTTGATCACCAACACCAATGAGCCTCATATCAACGCCAGTCTCAGGAGATTAAACTCCCTCTGCTGGCCTCAGTGAGGAATTACACACACATGGTGCACATAAAATCTCTGTGTTTAATAGTACTTGGCGTTCTTCCTAAGGATCTGTAGTCAATTCCCAGATCCCAGTGAAGGCTCACAACTGTGGACCTGCAGTTTCAGAGGACCCAAGCCCTTCTCTGGCTTCCATAGCCACCAGGACTGCGGGGGATGTGGATACACATGCGGGCAAAACACTCACACACAGAAAAACAGTAAATAAAAAGTAAAAAATTTGAAGTAATATTTTATACATTTTAGCCAAGCTAAAGGACCACTGAGGGCCCAGCCTGCCTGACATGTGCAGCTTCAGGAGGGCAAGGCAAGAGGATCAGAGACTGTAATCACACAATGTAAATAGAGAAAATGAGAAAGGCTGGGTGAAAGCCTTAACCTCCCGTCTCATCACTGAAGAAGTGCAGACAGGAGGGTCAGAAGCTTGGATTTTATTTGGGATGCATAGAGAATTGAAGGCCAGCCTGAACTACACGAGACTACGTTAAGCCAGGCATGATGACCTGAGCCTTCCATTTGCCCTGGGAGGCAGAGGTAAGGTGGTCTCAGTGGAGTCGAGGCCAGCCTGCTACATAGTGACTTAGGCCAGCTTCAGCTATGTAGAAACACACTGTGGAATCCAGAGTGTGTAGCCAGCAGGCAGGAGTCCTGGGTTCTACCCAAGAGAAGCGCAAACTTCTGGTTTCTTTGGGAAGTCGGATATGTCAAATTATGTTTTGCTGGCACTCACGGGTGAAGGGATGTTTTGCAATCGCAGACACGTGAAAGGCCTCGTGATGAAGGAGTGTGAATCTGACCCACAGACAGCGGGGCTTGAGCGCTGGTTTGCTTTGCTCTGCCTCGATATTCTTTGCTAATAACACACATGTAGAGGTTCACCTTACGTTGTGTTCCTGAGCTCTTCTTGTGCTTATGCCATTGAGAGAATCCTGCCACAGAACTTCTTGTGAGATTCCTGAGGCGTCTATGACCTCAGGAACCTGACAGACCATCAGCAGGCCTTGCGGTTTCTTCTGGATTGAGCTGGATTGAGCCGCCCTTGCTGGTTCGTGTGTGCTGCCAGCGGAGAGGACTGGACTGCAGCTGCTGATTCACGTTTGGTGATTCACTAGAAGACTGGACTGCTGATATCCTGACAAGAAAGAGAGGACTTGCCCCCAAAGAACAATTTCTAAATAGTTCTCAGTGAAGAGGCAGGGGAGCAGTTCAGGCCAGCCTGAGCTACTTGACACACCAAAACAAACCATTGAAAGCTATTTGAGCCGGGCAGTGGTGGCACACGCTGTTAATCCCAGCACTTGGGAGGCAGAGGCAGGCAGATTTCTGAGTTTGAGGCCAGCCTGGTCTACAGAGTGAGTTCCAGGACAGCCAGGGCTACACAGAGAAACGCTGTCTCGAAAAAAAAAAAAAAAAGAAAGAAAGAAAGAAAAGAAAAAACAAACAAACAAAAAAAGAAGGAAAGAAAGCCATTTGAGTTCCTGAAAGTAGAGGAGACTCCGACAGACCAACCTGACTGGAAGTTCAGGGCCGAGGAGGACATCCCTCATGTGGCCAGCTGTGGAGAGCTTTGGGGGCTGCTTGACAGGAATCTGATATTGGCCAAGGACAAGGAAGTAAGTTCAGGCAGGAATCTAATTTTAGGCTAAAACAGGGAAATAATTTCAGGTAGGAGTCTAAACCTTAGGTTAGAACAAAGAAGGAGGCTTCAGGCATGAAAATGGCTTTGGGCTAGGACAGGGAAGTTGGCTCAGATATTTTGGTCATCCTGATAAGCCCCTAGAAACAGTGATCACAGGACTGACCGTGGAACTCTGTGTATTGCCTTGCTTGTTCCTTGACTATTTGTGTTTATTGTATTGCTAGTTCCTCAACCTAGAACTGACCTAAATACTTGCATGTAATTAAAATGGTATAAAATCAAATTGGAAAACAATAAACCTGCCTTCAGTCTCAGAACTGGCCAGGGTCACACTGTGCTGTTTTCTAATTGTCATTTTTTCTTTTTAATCCTCACTAACCACTCAGGTGCTGGAGAACCTGTTGACTGACTGAGCTGGCCTAGTCAGCCAGCAGGGGGCAGTGCTTACCTGCCACAAAGGTGGCAGCCTGAACTGGTGGACCTGGCCAGAGATTCAAGGTTGTGTTATTAATCACATGGAATACCTTCACTTACCCATAAACTGTCCTTCTACCTACCCATCAAAAGTCCACATACCCCAATATATCTATTCACCCATCCATCCATCCATCCACATCTTTCCACCCATCCATCCATTCACTTAACAACATACTAAGAATCTACTGTATTCCAACGTTAGCAGTGAGCAAAGATCAAGGAGACATTTAGAGAAAGAAGAAAGTTCTGGGAAGAGCAGGCAGGCAGACCTGGGAGCAAAGTGAAGGTCAGAGAGACTCAGAGCTGGTGACAAAACTCAGACTCAAGCTTGCTCAGGATGTAAAGGTTCTGCCCTCAAGCTCAAGCAGAGAACAAACAAAACAGCTGTCCGGGAAGGACCAGTGGGGGTGGGGGGGTGGGAGCCAGTGAGCTGCACTGCTAGTGGGGCCTGGTGAGCTCTGCTCCACAGGAGCTCTTCCTGTCATTGCTGTGACTGTAGCTGAGGGTTGTTGTCCTAACTGACGGTCCAGGTCCAGCTGACAGGATGTAGGGATCCCCTGAGAGAACCCCTTACCTTACCACAGATTGGCCAGTAGCCATGTTTGTGAGAGATTGTCATAACAGTTATAACTGAAGAGAGGCCGGATCGGCCGACTGACAATGGCCTGCAGACCTGCTAAAGCCCTGCCCGAATGATTCCCGGAAGTGAAGAACTTTCTCTGGGAGAAAGCCACGCAGTCCCTTTCTTCCCTGGGTGGCTTTGCCCAGCCATTGTCACAGCAACAGAAATGCAGCTCAAATGGTCACCTCAAGTTGTCCTCAAAAGCAGAGCCCTTTGTGAACTGTCTTCTGACCTGTGAGAGCTTCTGTGTGCATACAGTTTCCATACTCACTCAGGCCCACATATGCGTGCCTGCTCACACGTGTGCATGTGCGCACACACTCGCAGACACACTCACTCACGCACATGCACATGCACACACACTCACACATACACACTCTCACTCACACATATTCACACACACACTCACACACATACACACACACATACTCACACATACACACTCACACACACACTCACACACTCACTCACACACACACACACACTCACACACACTCACACACACACACACTCACACACACACACACACACTCACGCACATGCACACACACTCACACATATACACACACGCGCACACACACTCACTCACACACACACTCTCACACACTCACACACACACTCACACACACACTCACACTCACACACTCACACTCACACACACTCACACACACTCACACCAGTTAATTGTAATGTGCCTTGAGTAACTTAATGGCTGCTTGTCTCTAATCCTCCCCGTACCAGAGCAAACATTCCCCTCTGGTATTCCTGAGTTAACAGTGTTTTGTTTTTTTTTCAAAACTTATTTATTTATCTTATGTATATGAGCACACTGTGTGTGAGTGTGTGAGTGTGTATGTGTGAGTGTGTGTGTGTGTGTGAATGTGTGTGAGTGTGTGAGTGTGTCTTCAGACACACCAGAAGAGTGCACTGGATCCCATTACAAATGGCTCTGAGCCACCATGTGGCTGCTGGGAATTGAACTCTTGACTTGTGGCAGAGCAGTCAGTGCTGTTAATCACTGAGCCATCTCTCCAGCCCAACATATTTTAAAATCTGCATTTTATCTCTGCGACCTCAAACATAATTAGGGAAGTAACTACTTCCCCTGATTCTCACAGGTTGGCAGGCCTTTAGGCCTGATCTCCCTTCTTCCCTGTCTGGCCATCTCTCTTCCTTATCTCCCTTCCTGATCTCTCTTCCTGATCTCCCTTCCTGATCTCTCTTCCTTATCTCTCTTCCTTATCTCTCTTCCTGATCTCTTCCTTTTTTTTCTCTTGGTTCCTAGCCCAAGCAAATCTCAAATCCTGACTCTGTCTATCTTGATCGATCAAAAACCGGTTGGGGACAAGGACCTTCAGAATTTGGACATGCAGATTCCCAATTTTGGGGGTTGGATTAATCCAAAGCAATAGAACCAACCCCTGATGTAGGAATTCACTTAAACTTAATTTTTAGTTAAAGTTAATTTTTAACTGCCCCAGGACACATCCTGGGAGAGCACAGTCCTTAGTCCAAGGACACCTGCTGGACAAACATTCAGAGGACGAGGATTAACATTCCTCAGACTATAGGAAGAGAACCACCTGGGTGTGGGGATTGCCCAGAGCATATAGACACATTCTGCAGGACAGACCAACCCTTGACACTTACAGACAAGGGAGGTCCTTTCTACCTCATTCCCCAAAGTTTAAAAGTCACACTGTTCGGCCAATCATATTGTGCCTACTAATTGTTTCTGTGGTCCACCCCTTAAACTGTATAAAAACTGCTCTTAACCTCAACTCAAGGGTTCTCTTGCCTACAGTGCAAGGGAGCCCTGGTGCACCAGTGTCATTAAACCTCATGTTGTTGCAGTGAGTCCCATCTGTGTGAGTTCCTGGGGGAGCGCGTCCCCTGGTTCTGGTTTTATGGTCCAACACTGACAGTTCACCTAGAACTGATGGGTGGAATCTCAACTTAGTTTTTCTTGGACCCAAGGTTTGACTTACTCCAGGGCAAGCTGATACATATTTGTGATCCATGTTTGTCAACTAGCATGCACTTGCCACTCTGCCCATATCTATGATGTAAATGCTCCCACCAAGGCTGGCTATAATTTGCTATTGGAATATCGAGGTCAGAACTGGTCCAATTACAACTAACACCTCATGCAGACTTTATGCATTGATGGGGTAATGTGCTTGCTTATTGCCCCAGGAATTTTCCTGGTTGCTGAGATAAGATTTACAGACAAGGGTTGGTGAGATGGCTTAGGAGTTAAGAACACTGGCTGTTCTTCCAGAGGTCCTGAGTTCAATTCCCAGCAACCACATGGTGGCTCACAACCATCTACAAAGGGATCTGATGCCCTCTTCTGACCTGCAGGTGCACGTGCAGACAGAACATTCTTATACATTAAATATATAAATAAATAATTTTAAAAATAGGCTATGTAGGCAGAAGCCACTGGATGGACAAAGGGCTTGTTCAGTTCAGAGTTCCAGGCTAGAGTCCACCATGGGGGACGTAAAACCACATGACGCTTTGGGAGTGGGTTACATTGCCTCTGGCCAGGAAGTGCAGAGAAGGGGCTACAGCAATGGCCGAACCACTAAGAGTCTATACTGCTTTTGCAGAGGGCTGGATTTTTACTCCCAGAACACATGTGGGCCTCAACCTGTAACTCCAAGTTCAGAGGTGTCTTTTGCTTCTTCTGGCCTCCATAGGCACTGAGCCACATGCACGAATCCAAATCATCTTTATTTTGTTACGATTTTAACAAAATAAAAAGGGCCAGGAGTGGTGACTCATGACTTTAACCTCAGTACACCAGAGGAGGAGTCAGGTGGACTTATGTGTGTGGGAGGTCACCCTGGTGTACTCAGCAAGTTCCAGGTCAGCATAGCAGCAACAACAAAGGAATTCCTGAAGGAGGAATCTGAAGAGATGGCTCAGCAGTTCAGAACATTTGAAGCTTTCCCAGAGGACAGAGATTCAATTCCCAGGTGGTTCCAGCTTCAATTAAAATAGTGGCTCACAACCATATGAAACTCCAGCTCCAGGAATCCAAGTCCTTCTGGCCTCCATGGACCCCAGCCACACACAGATGTACCTGCAAGTAGAACACACATACACATAAAATATATAAATTGAGCCGGGCGGTGGTGTTCGAGGCCAGCCTGGTCTACAGAGTGAGTTCTAGGACAGCCAGGCTTACACAGAGAAACCGTCTTGAAAAACCAAATATATATATATATATATATATATATATATATATATATATATATATATGTATATAAATATATAAATATATAAATATGTATATATATATTTATTTATGTATATATATCTATATATACATAAATCGAAAAGAGAAAATAAAAAGCAGGTTGAACGTATCCATCTTCCCAATTGAAAAGTCCCTGCTGCCCTCTGGAGTCTCCCTGGCCCCAGAGGGCCTCCCACAGACAGCGTGTGGAGCTCTCCGTGGTGCTGAAACCTCTGCTCTGCTCTCTCCATTGCAAGCCTCCAGGACGCCGCCCCTCCTCCCTGGATCTTGCTAATTCCTGTCTCCTAAGATTCTCAGTGACACCGGGTGGTGGCGCACGCCTTTAATCCCAGCACTTGGGAGGCAGAGGCAGGCGGATTTCGAGGCCAGCCTGGTCTACAGAGTGAGTTCCAGGACAGCCAGAGCTACACAGAGAAACCCTGTCTCAAAAAACAAAAAAACAAAAACAAAAACAAACAAACAAACAAACAAAAAAGATTCTCAGTGACAACCCAAGATTTGCTGTGCACCCGTGTTCACGTGTGAAGGCCAGAGTTCAACCTTGGGTCTGGTGCCGCAAATCACATCTAACTCTTGAGCTGGTTGGTCAGACTTGGCTGGCTGGCCCCAGGAATTCCAGGGGTCCTCCCATTCTGCCTCCTTAACTCTGGGATCAATTACAAGTGTACACCGTACATAGTGGTGTACACTATTGCCTCGTGGGTTCTGAGGGTCAAACTCTGACCCTCAAGCCTGCATGGTGGGCACGTTACCACCCGAGTCATCTCCCTTACCCTCTGGTATTTGATTATTTAAAAATTTTTTTGGGGGGGAAATAAATAAATAAATTTTTTAAAAAATCCAGGTCTAGTGAGTGTTGCATGCCATTATAATCCCAGTACTTGGAAGCCAGAGGCAGGCAGATCTCTGAGAGTTCAGGGCCAGCCTGATTTATGTAGTGAGTTCCAGGACAGCCAGGGATACACAGAGAAACCTTGACTCAAAAGAAACAACTCTTGATTACATTCATCTGTTTATGGTGTGTACACTCGTGTGCATGTGGCAGTCAGTGAGCAATCTGCAGAAGTTAGCTCTCTCCTATCCATTGTCAGGGTCTCAGAGATCGGACTCGGGTTTGCCAGCAGACACCTTTACCTGAAGCACCTCCACAGCCTTGCTTGGTTTTGTTCTGTGGTAGGTTTACGTCAACTTGAGACAACTAGAGTCAATTTGGAAGAGAGAGCATCGATTGGGTAGTGTCCCTAACCAGACTGGTCTCTGGGCCATTTTCTTGGTTGAGAACTGATATGAGAATCCAGGAGAATGAGCAGGCCGTGGGGAGCAAGCCAGTGCACAGTACTCCTGCCCGGCCTTGGCCTCTGTCCTGCCTCCAGGTCCCAGGCCTGACGTGATACACCTGTAAGATGAGACAAACCTTGCTGGTCCAAGCTGCCTTTGCTCAGGGTGTTTCAGCACGGATTTTTAGTATGCTTGTTTTAGGTTGTTTTTTTTTTTTTTTTTTTTTTTTAAAGAATTATTTATTTTATATGTATGAGTGCACTGTCACTGTCTTCAGACACACCAGAGGAGGGCATCAGATCGTGTTACAGATGGTTGTGAGCCACCATGTGGTTGCTGGGAATTGAACTCAGGATGTCTGGAAGAGCAGTCAGTGCTCTTAACCTCTGAACCATCTCTTTAGCTCATTTAGTTTTTTTTTAATGTTTAAAGATTTATCTATTTATTTAAATTAATCTTTTTTTTTTTTTTTTTTTTTTTTTTTTGGTTTTTCGATTCTCTGTGTAGCCCCGGCTGTCCTGGAACTCACTCTGTAGACCAGGCTGGCCTCGAATTCAAAAATCCGCCTGCCTCTGCCTCCCAAGTGCTGGGATTAAAGGCGTGCAACACCACCGCCCGGCTAAAACAGGATTCTTGTCTTTGCAAGGCAAATTCCTCACCAACTGAGCCTTTCCTCTGGCCTTTTCTTCTCTTTGTGTATATGTGTGTATGTTCAGTGTGTATATGTGTGTGTGTTCAGTGTATATGTGTGTGTTCAGTGTATATGTGTGTGTGTTCAGTGTATATGTGTTCAGTGTATATGTGTGTGTTCAGTGTATATGTGTGTGTTCAGTGTATATGTGTGTGTGTTCAGTGTATATGTGTTCAGTGTATATGTGTTCAGTGTATATGTGTTCAGTGTATATGTGTGTGTGTTCAGTGTATATGTATGTTTGGTGTATATGTGTGTGTGTTCAGTGTATATGTGTGTGTGTTCAGTGTATATGTGTGTTTGGTGTATATGTGTGTTTGGTGTATATGTGTGTTTGGTGTATATGTGTGTTTGGTGTATATGTGTGTTTGGTGTATATGTGTATGTTCAGTGTATATGTGTGTTCAGTGTGTATGTGTTCAGTGTATATTTATGTGTGTTCAGTGTATATGTGTGTGTGTTCAGTGTATATGTATGTGTTCAGTCTATATGTATGTGTTTTCAGTGTATATGTGTGTGTGTTCAGTGTGTATATGTATGTATGTTCAGTGTATATGTGTGTGTTCAGTGTGTATATGTATGTATTCAGTGTGTGTGTATGTGTGTTCAGTGTATATGGAGGTCTGAGCTTGATGTCCCGGGTCCTCTTCCATTCCTCTCCATCTTAGACATGGACATGAGGTCCCTGTTTTTTTGTTTTTGTTTCGTTTTTTTAAGATTTAATATATATGAGTGCTGTGTCTCCTGCACCACAGAAGAGGGCAGCAGATCCCTTGTAGCTGGCTGTGAGCCACTATGTGGTTGCTGAGAATTGAACTCAGGAACTCTGGAAGAGCAGCAGTGTTCTAACCGCTCCCTCCAGTCCTGTGTCCTCTTCTTAAAAAGTAGGGTCTCGTGTAGACCAGGATGAGCTCAAGATCACTGTGTAACTGACGGTAACCGTGGACTCTGAGCCGCCCTGCCTCCACCTCCCAGTGCTGGGTTGGGTGATAGGTTAGTTCACTACACCCGGGTTGCCGGCTCAGGGCTCCCCAAGTCCCAGGTCAGCCCTCTACCCACTGATCCCCATGTCCGGTGTTGGTCTGGAACTTTTACCACCCACTCTTTGGGAGTACTTGGGAGTTCAGGCACAGTGCGGCTGGGAGGGAGTGGCTGATGGCACAAACCCCCGGCTTCCTCGGCTATTACTCAGGCTTCCAGAAATAGAGCCGAGTGCGCACGCATATAGATACGGAGGTTTATTTTAAGATGTGACTCACAGGATCCTGTGGGCTCTCAGCCCAAAATTAGCAGAACCGGTCAGCAGCCTTGAAATCAAGAAAGTGCAGGAAGCTGCAGAGGAACTTTAAAGAAGGGGCGGGGGATGAGGGGGACTTCCCTCTCCCTCTGGACCCACGGTGTGGGGGAAGAGGACTTGCCTCTCCTTCGGGACCCAGCTTTTCTCTTGCTTCTTTCAGGTGATGAGCTGAGTTTGATAACAAAAAGTAAAAGGATATCTGGACACGGGTGGGGTGTCCTCTTGAGGTTCTGGGCATACATAACTCCCACATCCCAGCCCCGACATGCCCGCATGGAACCCTTCATATTCCAGCACTTAGGGTGCTGGGGCAGGAAGACCATGAGTTAAAACTTTCCTGGACGACATAGGGACACTAAATCTCAACAATTCAAGGCCGAGGTGTAGCCCACGGGTAGGGCTCCCGGGTGGGGTGGGGGGCTTAGGGCGTGGCTAGGGTTGAGCCCTGCCTCCTCGGGTGTGGGGGCGTGGTCAGGGGTGGAGCCTCGCCTAGAATCCTAAGTGAGAGACTGGGGGCGTGTTTGACGAGGAAGTACTGGCCCTAGCTTCTAGGAGGCAGCAGGTTACACCTTTAGCTCTGGCAATGAAAGCACGAAGGACCTGGAAAATTCTCTCCAGTACTACTGAAGTTGGCTTAGGAATCACAGCAATGGAACATTGTCTTGTAGGGAAAGATGAGCTTCACTCTGAACAACACAAGGAAAAGTGGAAACTGATAGCCACATGCACAGAGGAGCCGGGTAGGAATCCCCTGGAGTAACGTCAAGTCAAATAAGAACACTGACTTCTGAAGGAGGGAGGAAATAGGTCAGATAAAGAATGCTCACACTTGGTGCTCCACCGCAGCAGCAGGCTAGGGGGCTGCTGCTCAAGGTTTGGTCCTAGCTTAGCGGGAGAGTATTTGCTCGAGTTCATTTCCGGAGATGAAAGGAAACAAGGAAAAGAAAAGGCGTTCAAGGTTCTTCGGGCCCACAGGAAAGCCTCTCAAAACACCACCAGCAACAACTACAAACCAAAGCAGAAGGGACGCGGCGGCGCATGCCTTTATCTCCCCACTCAGGAGGTAGAGGCAGGCGGATCTCTGAGTTTAAGGCCAGCCTGGGCTACACAACAACTTTCAAGGCTACACAATGAGCTCCTCTCAAAATAAAAAAAGTAAAACAAGATAACAAAATCAAACGTAGATGCCAACAAATCAAACGATAGAGCAATCCAGGAAGGTCCAATGCAGACTTCTGGAAAGGATAAACTCGGCTCGGTGCTGGGACTTGAACCCAGGTTCTCTAAAAGAGCAGTTGAAGAGGGACTTTGGAACACTTGTTTCCGGCTCCCCACCCCCACCCCATGGGAGAGGCTGATTAACATTCCTTCATCGGAGGACACAGTTTGGATTAACATTCAGAGGAGGAAGGGAGAGCCTGATTCACATTCCTCAGACCCCGTGGAAGGGAACCCACCTGCGGGCGGGGGAAGGCACAGAGCACGTAGACACATTCCTCAGGACGGACAGACCCTTGCCACTTACAGACAAGGAAGGTCCTAGTCCCCAAAGACCAATCAGTTTAAAAGTCACACTGTTCCGTCTATCATATTGTGCCTAGTCACTGTCCACCCCTTAAATTGTATAAAAACTGACCAAAAGGGCTGCCCCGGGTTGCCACTCCACCTTCGGCGTAGGGCAGCCCCAAAACATTGGGTCATTAAAATTCCCCTTCCTTTTTTGCATAGATTTATATGTCCCTGTGGTTCACTTGGGCGTCTCCGGTGCGCTAAGGCTCCCCAAGAGTCTTACACAGTCTTAGTGACTGAGCCACCTCTCTAGCCCATTTTATGTTTTGGGTGTTTTTTGTTGTTAGGAATGATTTCACTCTGTGGCTTTAAATAGTGATCCTTTGTCTCATCTTCCCAAAAGCTTGGACTATAGGTCATAGATTTATGGTTTTGTTAGTGTGAAACTGCATAGAAGGTTGAAAAATATCCTCAAAGAATGAAAAGAAGCCAAGCGTGGTAGTGTGCACTTTTAATCTCAGCAGTCGGGAGGCAGAAGCAGGTGGACTTCGGTGAGTTCGAGGTCAGACTGGCCAACAGACAGGACAGCCGGGGCTATCCTGTCTCAAAAAAAAAACCCCAAATAAGTAAGTAAATAAACAATAAACAGATAAGCTAGAAAAGTGAGAAAAAGGAATAGAAAAACGAAAGAAAAAATTGAAAAAGGAAAAAGAAAAAACTCGGAAAAACAGAAAAGGGACGGGAAGGGAAAAGAAAAGGAAATGTAAGGAAAAGAAAAAAGCAAAGCAAAGCGAGCCTGCGCAGTTGGGATTTGAACTTGTCCCCGCCTGGTCTCTCCGGCTTTCCTCCGCAGGGTTTCCCCGGGTCCCCGCTTCCGGTTGGCGGCGGTGTCCGAGGGCAACCGAGGACGTGCGTGCGCCCCTGCGTGTGTACGTGCGTGCGTCGGCCGGAGGCGGGCGAGTCCAAGGGGGCGTGGCGTGTGAGGGGTGGTGCGCGCGGCGCGGCGGGCGGAGGCTCTGGGCGCGCACCGCCTCTTGGCTCCCGGCCTCCCCCGCGCGCGCGCGCCGAGTGGTTCAGCCCGACCCCCCGGCTCATTGTGCCTTCTCCTCACGCCGGCCCAAGATGGCGGCGGCGCTAGACGCCCCGGGCCTGTGACTCCCACAAAGAGGGGAGCCGGGGCTACACGGGAGCGGCGGCCGAGGCACAGGCCGGGCCGTCTGTCCTCAGCCGTCCGCCCCGCGTCCGCCCGAGTCCGCCCGCCCGGCTTCCCGCCGGCGGCCCCGCCCCTCCCCCAACCGCCCGCCTAGCATGGTGCGGCGGCCGCACGCGCTGACATGGGCGAGAAGCTGGAGCTGAGGCTCAAGTCGCCTGTGGGCGCCGAGCCCGCCGTCTACCCGTGGCCGCTGCCGGTCTACGTGAGTGTACTTGCGGAGACCCCGGGGGTGGGAGTCGTGCGGCTCCGCGGCTCCGCGGCGGCGGCGGGTCCTTGGCCGTTCCCGGCCCGCGCCCGCGCCTGCCGTTGCCCGGACGCGGCCGGTCGCGCTGTCGCCGCCGCCGGCCCGGAGCCCCGGGTCTCCAGCCCTTGAGGACCCGAGTCTGGGCGGACGTTGTGGGCAGGGGTGTAGGGTCTGCGAAGTCGGGGACGCCTTGTCTTGGGGCGAACCCTCGTGTTGTCACTTGAAGCTGTCACCTCGCGTCCCCCGTCGTGTCCTCTGTATCCCACCGTGCTGCCTTCTCCTGTTGTCATCTTCTGGTGTCGATGGGCAGGTGTTAAAAGGAACCCTCGGAAGTCACGGAGCTTGGCCCGTTCATGCCAGTTTAGATCGTCCCCCACGTTCGTGGCCTGGTAGGAGGGCCCTGGAGAGTTGTTCTCTCATGTCAGGGGGCCCGGCTGGAAGGACCTGAGAAGTTAGACAGGTTGTCATTTCGGTTTGTACCTCATGTGTCGTGTGATGTTGGTGGATTGGCCTGGAGGTGCCGTGGAAAGCTGGAGCAGTTGTCTCCTAATGTTGGTTTGCATGGCTGGAGGGGACTGACGAAGTCTGGAGGTTGTCCTTCCTCTCAGGCTGGTGGACAGGGCTGCTGAGACTCTGGAAAGTTTGGGGTGTTATCCCCTAATTCCAGTGACCCTTGAAAAATGACAGGCAAAGTGGAAGTGCCAGAGGCAAATCCGTCCTGAAGTCCAGGAGGGCCCGTGGAGGTCAGTGTCCTGGCCTCTGGTGGGTCTTTGGGTGCTCTGAGTAGCAAAAAAGGCAGCAGGGCTTCCCTGAGTGCTGCCGAGTTCACATCCTCATTGGGATCTGGTGGAACGTGTGCATCCTGGGATGCCTTGCACCTGTCCACTGCCTCTTCTCATTGGGCAGCCCTGTGTGTCCTTGAAATTTCCCACAGGTGTCCACTCAACTCTTCTGAGGTCAGCAAGATGCCTCAGCAGCAGAGTCCTGTGATCTGAGTTCCATTTTTGGGACAAGGCAGAAGGGAGAGTACCAACTTCCACAAGTTCTCTGACCTCACTGTGTGCACAAACACAGCCACTCACAAATGTAGTAAGAATTTAAAATTCCTGTTTGTACGTGTGCTGGCCATGGTGGCACACACTTTTGATCCTGGCACTGGGCAGAGGCAGAGGCAGAGGAGAGGCAGAGGCAGGAGGAGTTCCAGACCAACCTGGTCTATACAGTGGGTTCCAAGTTGGTGGCCTGCCTAGAAAGAGTCTGAGAAATTGGGGAGGCTGAAGTCTTGAGGGGCCTTGGGAAGTCTGGCAGGCTGTCTGGTGAGACTGTCTGGAAGAGAGGAAGAAAACACTCCTTAGTATTTTTCAGACATGGCTGTTCTGACTAGCCACCCTTTGCAGGGTAGTTCTGTGAGTTGTGGTCACTGTCACAGTTGAAGCGCAGCATGCTTTAGCCACCCCAGCCTCCCCTCGCTGTCCCTCTGTCGTTTGCCTCCCACCTCCTTGGCTGTCACATTGTGTTCTCTGCTAGCAGTATTTTCCAGAAAACCCAGATGATGAGCAGTGCAGTGCTCACCCGGGACAGTGTGTCTGAGGCCTGCCCACCCACGCCGTCTGAGGGCTTGAGGCTGCCCCTAGTCTTTCTTTTAGTTGGGCGGCATCCTTTGGGCAGCAAGCCAAGATGGGTGATCGTTCATTCTGCTAGTCACAGGATGCCTGTGCTGGTCCAGTGTTTCTTTTTCTGTTGTTTCTTTGGTCTTGTTGTATAGTGGCTGACCTGTGGCTCCGGCTGGCCTTGAACTTGCAGTGATATGCTGTTTCTGCCCCAAGTGCTGATTGGGATGATGAGATTGTATGTGCGTGCGTGCGTGCGTATGTTGGAGGGAAGGGGGAGATTAGATTATGAGCTCCAGACACCTGCAGGTGGCCTTGTTTAAGCTGAAGCTGTCCCTGTGGATACCAAGAAATGGGCTGCTTGGTCTGTGCAAGTGGACAGTTACTAGGCCACATCCTCAAAGTTGGCATATCTGAGTTTGAAGGGCTAAAAAACTACAGCCTTGTTGGCCCGGTGGGATGGCGGTGCTAGTTTGCCTCTGCTCTCTCCCCTGGTGATGAAGGCTGAAAGTTCACCCAGTGACACTGGCCCAGTCACCCTCTCATGTGAGTCAGGCCTTCATTTGAACCTGGCGGGAACTGGCTTTCCAGTGGCGGCTGGGAATGACCGCCTAGCGCCTTTCCCTTGCTGGCCCAGATTTCACTTGGCAAGATTGCCTCTGCTGGCCCAGCCCAGCCCAGCCCAGCCCAGCCCAGCCCAGCCCAGCCCAGCCCCTAACATCTGCAGGCCCTTTCCAGCTGTGGCTGTCACACTGCTCTCTATCCAGGAGCCAGCAGGTGGCGGGGTGGGGAGGTAGGGCCTTGGCACACACCAGTTTCAGGTCTGCCATGCTAGCTCCCAGGAAGTGGAGGCAGGAGGATCAGGAGTTCAAGATCAGCTTTGACTATACAGTGAGTTACATGCCAGCCTGCCCCACATGCATCAGACTCTTGTTTCAGGTCCCTTCCCTCAATAATCAAGCAAACAGAAAAAAAATCTCCTGTTGCTCTGTGATCCCATTACTGAGGCAATGGGAAAAGGCTGGGCCCACCCACCTACAGACCTTTCCAATTTGTTTTTCAACGAGGTCTCAACATTACCGGACTGGCCTTCATCTCCCCCCCCCCCCCAAGTGCTGGGATGCAGGGTGTGTAGAAAGATGTTGATCACTGCAGGCTCTGGAACTTGACAGACAGATTAGGAACTGAGTGTGGCAGTCATGAACCTGGGCTGGTGGCCCAGCTTCTTAGAGGAATTGAGCAGCCTTGCTGTTCACGATCAGAAATACCTAGTTTAAGGACCAGGTTTGGACAAGTGACAGGTGGGAGGGGGTGCCACCCTCACAGCAGTTTAGGGCTCGGGGACTTCACAGACAGAACGACCCCTTTGGCAGAAATGATGCAGATGTCATTTTTAGTTGTTTGCTTGGCAGGCAGCTTAGGGGACAAACCTGAGAGGTAGGGCTAGGGAGGTCTTCCTCTTGGTGACTCAGTAGGCCATGTGTGTTGGCATGTCCCTTCTGATGAGTTCAGGAGTCCCGTGGGTGGCCGGGTGAGTTGTGCTGTGGGTAGAATGAGCCAGCCTCTGCGTGACTCAGAAGGTATTTTCTCCTGCTGACCTCTTCAGAGAAGTGTCCTGGCTAATCTGTGCTCACATGGGCAGGAGGCGGGTTGACCTTTAGCCTGCCTGTGTGGGCCAGTGACCTGCCCCAGAAGGGAAGGGATGATGATGATGGGCTCTCATGTTTGTCAGTGTGAAACACTGGCTCTGCGATTGCCTTTCAAACCACTTACTGTGTTCGTTCATGATGAGAGTGGGGAACTGCTGGGGAAACCACAACTGGGCCTTTGTATGGGAGCACTGCCCCTTTTCAAGTTGGACTTTTCTGAGATGGTCTGATTCAGTACCCAGGGCAGTTTGGCACTCACCATGTAGCCCAGGCTAGCTTCAAACTTAGAGCAATCCTGTCTTGTTCTTCCAACTGCTGTGCATATAGGTATGAGATGTCTTGCTGGCTTCAAGTTACATGTGAAGTTGTTAAGTTGGTGAGGAAGGTCCACCTCTCCACAGCCTTCTCTGTAGGATATGTGACACTCTGGCAGCTGTCATTACTTTTGCCATATGGAAAGGTTAGCCAGCCATTCTCATGGGCGGGGGGTATCTGTCCTTAATTGACACTTGGTGATGTCTAGTGACATTTGTGGTTGTCATAACTGGGAAGAGGGGAAACTTGGGCACTGGGCCCCTGCAGAGTTGGCTTCTGGGTATCAGAGACACAGGTCTGCCATTCCATATCTCAGGTTGGATAAGTGGTCTGTTGGAGCAAACCTGCCTTCTTTTTGCAGGGTCCTCTTTATGCGAGTCAGGTTGTTATCTTTTCAGAACATATTGACTGTTTAGGACAGGTGTCCACCCACCTGAGTGTTGGCCTGCTGCTAGCTTAACCCAAACACAATGGACACCAGCTCTGGGGCTAAAGTGTGACTACCTTCTGAGGTCCTTACACAGGCTGGACTACCATGACTACCACCAGCTGCTCTGCTAGTGGTGTGGGTATGCCAGGGGCACAGGCAGGTAGACCTGTTCAGGGAGGGAGTGTCATGCAGTTACTGGAGCACACGCCTCCTCCCTCCTCCCCCTCTTCCCTCCCCTTTCTCTGTGTCTCTAGACTCCTGATTCTGCCCTCACCTCCAGAGTGCTGAAATGACACTGGTCTGGTTTACACGGTGCTAGTGATGGAGCCCAGGATTTTGTGTACTCTAGGGAATGCTGGGCCCACTAAGCTATGTTCCAGCTCAGAGGGAGAACACTTGCCCACTTGTGTGAAGTCTCTGCACTCCAAAACCAGCACTCTCGACAGGTTACCTAATAGGGTCTGTGGAATACTCAGAGGTCAGGCAGGTATTACAGCTCTCTAGTTCTAGAACAGTCCATCACCCCCATGAGCAGTCATATGTCCCCAGCACCAATGAGTATAACTTTCTGTCTCAGGATTATCTGTTCTGACAGCTCCTATTGCAGAGCTACACACTGTGGTCCTGTCACCAATGTCAGAACCCTGTGCCTCTACCTTTGCCCCTGGCTTGTGATATTTGAGTGTGGAGACGTCCAGTCCAGGTCTTAGGCATTGAAAGATGAACTTGTTTCACCTCCATACTAGGATGGAGTGACAGGATAGACTGGGGTAGCACCAAGTTGGAAAAGGGCATTCATATATACCAGGCAACTTTTTTTTGTGGGGGGGGGTTGAGACAGGGTTTCTCTGTGTAGAGCCCTGGCTGTCCTGGAACTCACTCTGTAGACCAGGCTGGCCTTGAACTCAGAAATCCTCCTGCCTCTGCCTTCCAAGTGCTGGGATTAAAGGTGTGCGCCACCACTGCCTGGCTGCAACTTTTTTTTTTAAAGATGGAATTTTATTTACTATGCACAGGTATTCACTACGTGTGAGGGTGGAAGACAGAGGAGGATGCTGTGCCCTCTTATGTCCCCTCCTGTCTCTCCCTTTGAGGCAGGGTCCTCTGCTGGGCTTGATGATTTGCCTTCTCAGGTAGACTGGGAAGCCAGCAAGCTTCAGTCCCCAGTCCCCACACTCCCGCTGGAGTGCTGCCACTGCTTGACTTTTTACCTTCTCTTTTGATTGCAGGCCAAGTGCTCCTGGTCTGTCTCTGGTCCCTGTGCCTACTCACAGCTGCCAAGTGCAGTGCCTTGCTATCTTGCTGCTCTCTGGCCAGGACTGCTTGCCCCTCCCCTCAGGGCTTATCCCAGCTCTCCTAAGACAAGGGTAACCAAGCCCTTTTCCTTTGCCCTTACACCCTGAGGGAGGAGTGGCCTGCAAGAAGGAAGACACAGAAATGTCCTGATAGTGAACATGCAGTCATTCTTGTCTATTGACTACCTATATCACTTAATAGACCTGGATAGGTGGTGTCAATCCCCTTTGAAGACCTCAGAGGCTAGCTTGGCATGTCTTCAGCAGAAACCCTTGTGGCTGCAGGGCAGGCAGCTGGCCCAGATAGGCTGGCTCTGGCCTCATCTCTGTCCTTATGAGCAAGACACTAGTCCTTCTGTGGACCTTTGAGTCCCCATTCCATACCCACTTCTTGCCTTCAGGAAGGTGGGCAGCCAGGAAGCTGGGTGTCCCCATGTGTGCTGTGAATTAGTGTCCTGGAGCTGGGCCCGGTCCTGGGGCCCTCTGTGGACTTTTGAGTTCAGGGGTCAAGCCAAAAAAACAAAACAAAAAAACCAAAACAAAACAAAAACAAAAAACAACGTTCTCTAGGCTGGGTGTGTCTGTGGCCCCAGCTGTTTGGGAGCTTAGATCAGGGAAACTGCTTGAGCCCAAAAGTTGGAGGCCAGCCTTGATAGCATCATGGGTCCCCCACTTTTATAAAGCTACCAGAAAGTTATGGACTGAGTGTCTCCCTTCCCCTCCTCTTCCTCCCCTCCCCTCCCCTCCCCTCCCCTCCTTCCCTCCCTCCTTCCTTCCTCTCTCTCTCTCTGTCTGTCTCTGTGTGTGTGTGTGTGTGTGTGTATTCACACACGTGTGAGCAGACATACCCCACGCCTGGAATTTGGTGTGCATTCTTGGGATAGCCCATCAGGTTGAACCTGTGTATGTGATACGATCATAACCTGTGTGGTCTTTTCTTAAGGTCTCCTTCCTTTCACAGGTGCAGTGTGCAGGGCCATGTGGGACCACAGAAGTGGTTAGTGCTGTACATTTGGCCAAGCTGCCCACTGGGAGCCAGGGTTTCTAGTCTCCCTCTGTGTGGGTCTGTGTTTGCTAGTGACTGAGGTCATGGTTCCGCTACTGTCTTCAGGCTTCTCTGCTGGATGTATGCTTGGGGTCACCCACTGGGGTGTCCCAGTGGTCATGCTCTGTCTCCCACCGGTCTTTGGTGCTGGCCTGAACTCATAGAGATCTTCCTGCTTCTGCCTCCTGAGTGCTGGGATTAAAGTCTTTTTTTTTTTTTTTTTTAAAGATATTTATTCCAGGCCTGCCTGCCTGCCTGCATGCTGCAGAGAGATAGGATGAGAAGTGGGTGCCACCAGATTCAACTTCATTTGCTCTGTTTTCAGACAAAGTCTCATTATGTAGACCTTGCAAGCCAGGCCTGCCTTCCTTTCTTTCTTCTAAAAAATGTTTTTAATTTTCTGTGTATAAGCCAGGCAGTGGTGGCTCACACCTTTAATCCCAGCATTTGGGAGGCAGAGGCAGGCGGATTTCTGAGTTCGAGGCCAGCCTGGTCTACAGAGTGAGTTCCAGGACAGCCAGGACTACACAGAGAAACCCTGTCTTGAAAAACCAAAAAAAAAAAAAAAAAAAAAAAATTCTGTGTATAGTTGTCTTACTTGCATGTGTGTCTGCACCACGTCCATGCACTGCCTATTGAGGCCAGAAGAGGGCATCCTATCCACTGGAGCTGGAGCGACAGGCTGTTGTGAGCCCCATGTGTGCTGGGAATTGAACCTGGATCCTCTGCTAGAGCAGTCAGTGCTCCAACCACTAGCGCCTCTCCAGCTGCACAGCATTGCTAAAACCTTTCTGAGTCCAAGCTTGTGGTGAGCCAGTGCCATGCTTGTCTGAGAGCTGTGACAACCACCTGGGTTGAGCACCCAATAAGTTACCAGAGAGTGGCCTAGGCTCAGTATTGCATGCTGCAGGCCCTGCCTCTCCAGCAGTGTTGAGTAGATTTCTTTCTCTGTCAGGCCCTGGGTGCTCAGGAGTGGTTTGGGTAACCTTGGGACAAGGCTGATCCTGAGGAGCCTAGGTACACTGGGTGTTTATTCACAGCTGGTGGAGCACATGAAAGTGTGCGTGCGCCTGCCTGCCTGGCTATGCATACATTCATGCACATGTTCTCCGGTGCCTTTGTTGTTGTTATACAGTGAGAAAGAGGTGAAGCATTGGGCAACAGCATATCTGCCCCTCTGCTGTGCAACTTCTCTGGGGAGACGTGCGCAGTTATTGCTTCACCCCAGACAGGGTACCAGCCACAGACTACAGAATTGATCTCATAGCTTAGGAGAACTGTGAGTTCACTGGGGTTACTTAGTGAGTGTAGGTGACTCAAGGCAGCTTGGGGTTCCCTCCACCAGCTGGCTGGTTCAGTCTTCTTTCCCTGGCACTTGTGAATCATGGAAATTTCATGCACCTCCTCAGCCTCAGACTTAATGAGCCTTCCTACCATGGACACCCCTGACCCCTATCTTAGTGGCTCTTCTCCAGACAATCACAGCAGGAGACTGTCTATAGACTTAGGGTTGTGGGGCACACTGTGTGAGCCCATATCAGTGTTCAAGGGCCACTTGACTGTTCCCTATCATCTGTATGTGGCTTGTGGCTGTGCTGGCCACAGGACTGAGTCCGTTGTGCAGCAGACGTGATGGCCAGAACTCAAGCAGAGTGAAGAGCCTGGGCTCTGGTGGACCTGGCCATGGCGTTTGTGTGCCCCGTTGTCATGAGGCAGGCCTGCAGCCTTCATCATTCTACAGTTGCCTGTATTACCTTACAGCACACTTCTCCAGTGGAGCCGGGGCTGTGCAAATCCAGTATGCAGTGGATGTGAAGGGCAGGAAGCTCAGAGGGTCACTGGCCAGCCCAGGGAGGGGGCGCGGCACCTCCTGCTTCCTTGTCCTTCCTCCCCCTCTGTCACTTTCTGTGAGTGTGTAATTGGCAGCCTTGAGCGTCATCTTATGGTGACAGGTTTGAGAGCTGGCGAGCTGGCCCTGAGTGGTCGGTCGTGTTGGAGTGAGGCTTGACTTCAGGCACAGCCCTCATGCTGGCCAGTGGACGTGTTGTTTCCCATTCTGTAGGTGGGAATGCTGGCTCAACGGGACTCTAGGATCTGCCTACACCCGTCAGGTTTGCGGGGAGACACAGCTCTGAGTTAGGTTCCAGCTCTGGGGAATGTGTTGAGTCAGCATCTCTGTGGGGTCCAGGTGCTGTGGGTGTGCATTGTAGAACAAGAGGAGTTGGGGTGTCCCTGTGGGATTGTGGGACCAACTGTGCAGTCTTTTCTCT
Organism: Arvicanthis niloticus; assembly: GCF_011762505.2. NCBI lineage: Eukaryota > Metazoa > Chordata > Mammalia > Rodentia > Muridae > Arvicanthis > Arvicanthis niloticus. The sequence goes on along the minus strand of NC_133429.1, from coordinate 1,746,809 downwards.
TTCAGGACAAGCACCATGACGCTGCTCACGAGATCATCGAGACTATCCGGTGAGTGCTGGTGTGGCTAACACTGGGCAAGGCCTGATTCCTGAGGCTCCCAGCTGCAGGGCATCTCTCCATGGCCCTGTCACACACTGTGTGTCTGGGAAAACCTCAGTTGTTTGTTTCCCCTGCCATGGTGGGGATGGGGCCAGCTCTCACATGTGCAGCCTCTGAGCTGCTGCCTCCTGTGAGATGGAACTTGGGACGTCCTGTGTCCCCCTGTCTTCCCTTCACTAGTTCCCACCTTTGGATTGGAGAAAGATGGGAGTTTGTAAGGACCATTAAGGCCTGATGTTACTGAGGAGGGCCTCCTTTCCTGCAACACCTGCAGACACATGGTGCCAGGGTACCTGCCTGTTGAGATGGATCTGCAGCCTTCTAAAGCTTCTGCCCTCTGTGGCTCCTGTAATAGTGGACATAGATTACTGGGGAAGCCTCTGGCAGACCGTAGAGACTGGACTCTTAGGTTGCCATTGAGTGTTCTGAGGTGGAGGCAGCGGAAGCAGTGAGGCTTACAGGCCAGCCCGGGCTGGGAAGAGGCCAGTGAGTTGGGTATAGTGCTAGCCTAGGGCAGTTCATCTCTGGAAGCCTTGTGAGTGAAGATGGAAGGAGGGGCCAGCTGCAGATGTCCTTTGACCCCTATATGTCCTGTTGTACATGTGTCACCCTATCTTGTGCATCCACAAGTGTATCTGTACCTAACCTCCATTCCATGAATCATAACTAAGAAAGCCCACCCGCACCCTCGCCACCCTCCTGGCTAAGCTTCCAGGAAGCTCTTTTGGAGAAGAGTGGATCTCGATGGCTGGAGGAGGGAAGCCAGCTGGGCTCAGACAGTGGCTTCCAGCAGAACCTGGGAGGCAGAGGCAGGAGTATCTCTGATTTTGAGGCCACCCTGGTTTGCAGCTTGGTCTACATAGTTCAGGACAGTCAAGGCTGTGTAGAGAAACCGTGTGTGTGTGTGTGTGTGTGTGTGTGTGTGTGTGTGTGTGTGTGTGTGTTTGTGTGATCCCATGCTGGTTTTGGATGGTCTTGAACTCCTGATCTTCCTGCCAAGGCTGGTCCCTTCTCCAGCATTTTTTATTGTGTTTGTGTATGGTTTATTTGTCTGTGTGCACACATGCCACAGCACATGGTGGGGCAGAGAGAAACTGTGGAATTGCTTCTTCTTGTGTAGGTCCCAGGATTGAACTTGAACTTGGGTTGTTGGTTCTGTGCCACAGTTGCTTTTACCCACTGAGCCATCTTGCTGCACCCCCCCCCCCCTTTGGGGGAGAAAGGTCCCATTATGTAGCCCAGACCGGCCTTGAATTTGGAGCCTTTATGCCTCAGCCCCACCAAACAGTGTTGGATTGGCTGCCTTATACCACTGAGCCTGGCTAATAGTTTACTTTTTACCATAGTACATGAATTTATTTCTTTTTCAAGTTCTAACACTGACTTTGGCCTCAAAATCTGTGTGATTTCTCAATAGCTTTTCATGAATTTGCACAGTAAGACACACACAGACACACACACACACAGACACACACACACAGACACACACACACACACACACACAGACACACACACACACACACACAGGTACGCACGCATGCATGCACTCCAGAAAGCGGGCTGAGGCCAGCAGCACCTCTGTGTTCCGTTTCAGGTGGGTCTGCGAGGAAATCCCAGATCTCAAGCTGGCCATGGAGAACTATGTCCTGATCGACTATGACACCAAAAGGTGAGAGGAGGAGATCGAGGCTGCTGCGCCTCCCCAGCTGCCCCCACCCTTGCCGACCGACCGGCTGTCTGAGCTTCTGGGAAGCTCTTTTGGTAGAAGAGCATATCTGGCTGGAGGAGTGAGGCAGCCACTCCTGCACTGTCCACTCCTGCACTGTCCACTCCTGCACTGTCCATGTTGAACTGATGTGTGGGAAATTGCCAGGGCTGGTGAGGAGCTGCTGGCCTTTTTATGGATAGCATCAGGTCCAGCCAGCGCTGGGTTGTTGGGCCTCCACCTTGCCTCCATGGGTGCAGGGTGAGGCCAATCCTTGCCCCCACCCAGGGCCTCTCCTCCCAGAGTGGGTGGAGAAGCAAAGGCATCCCTGCAATGCTGCCTGGAGCCAAGTTAGTTTTTCTTTGAGAAAGGCTCCTAGGCTCCACCTTCTGCTCCGAGCCCGCCCAACCTGACTCTGCCTGAAAAGCTTTGCTTAACCTATGACCTCATTATTAGAGGACTCCTGAGCTAGCCAGCTTTAGTGACAATGGGACAGTCCCCTGGCTGGGCCCCCTACCCTATGTTATGCCCCTAACATCTGGTTATAAGTGGACTGGAGCTCACTACTGCCCCAGGGTAGAAGCCTCTGTCCTTACAGAGTTGGGATAACTCCAGCCCTCCATCTCACAGCCTCTGTGAAGGTCCTGGACCTCAGGAACCTGCTTTTTCCATGTGAGGAACCCACCCAGGACCTCGCAGTGGACCCTCCACCCCACTGACAGTAGAGCAGGCTTTCTTACCTAGTGTGACCTCAAACTCCGGGGCTCCCAGGACTCAGATTCCAAGTAGCTGGGACTGCAGTTGTATGTGCCAACACCTCACCCTGCTTTGGCTTTTCCTCGTTCAGGGAAGACGTGATCTGTTCTGTGGCTGCTGCTGCCCTGGGTTCCTTCTAAGAGAAAGAAAGGTGTAAGACACTGACTGGGCCCAGTCCATGCTCATACTGTAACGCACCAGAGTGCTGGGGCATCAAGTGGCATTGTGTGACTCCCTCACATGGGGAGGAGGCTGTCTGTGTCTTGTAGTGTTCCATAGCATTTTGTCCCCAGCATGAGGCTTCTCCTGGGCTCTTTGGGCATTTAGGGCATCCCTAAACATATGGGGTATGGAGTGGCACTCTCATCCCTAGAACTGTGCTTCTGCTGCCTGGTGTTCAAAGTACACAGGGATCTTCTCAGAGAAATTTGAGGGGTCCTGCCCCAGGCCTGTCTAAAAGCTACAGATATCCCTGCACCTGGTTCCTGCTAATGGTGGCCTGGAATCCAGAGACTGGCAGGGCCTCCACTGCCCATGCAATCCAAGGCATTCTGCCTTCCTGCTTCCTTTTTAAAAGGCTTCATTTATTCTTACTTTGATTGTGAACATTTGCCTGTTTGTATGTCTCTGCACCATGTGCAAGCAGTACCCATAGGGGCCAGAATAGGGCATAGGATGCCCTGGTTACTGCTGAAGTTACTGCTGGTTGTGGTCCTCCACATGGGTTCTGGGAACCCTGCTAGGCTATCTCACATGCTCCAACTCCGCTTTCTTTTCTTTTTTGGAGACAGGTCTCACTGTGAAGCCCCAGCTGGCTTGAACTTGTAGTATTGTCCATCTCTGCATCTTTCCACTGTAGCGGGAGATATTAGAAATGAGGTGTCCGGCTGGCTTCCGGCTCAGCTGCCATGTTCCCGCACTAAGCCCATTTTGTCTCAGCGGGTCTGGAGCTCCTGAGCTGGTTCCACCGAGCTAGTCTCTCTAGCTTGCCCCATAGCGACCAGCCGCTGTGCTTTCAGGGTCTGCTTTGCTCGTCCCTGGGCGGCTTAGTTTCTTCAGAGCCATAAATACCTGGTTGTCGGAGGACCCACCTACAATAACTCAGAAAATCAAAACTCCAGATGCTTAAAATTAACTAACCAGTGGATTTATATATATCAATAAAATCTCAATACACAAGATGCCCATATAATTAAGAAGGTTATCCCAATTACCCTAACCTTTAGATTTCATATTTACCTACTTACTGATGCCACAAGGATCCATGTCCACAGCCATTTTGCCTCCCTGGCTCTACCCCCCCCCCCCACTCCCTTTCTTTCTGTCTCCTTTCTCTCTGCCACCCTTAGCTCTGCCTCCCTTTTTCCTGGCCAGTCCTAGGCCTCCCAACGCAAATAGATTGGGAAATTTCTGCCGCAGTCCACCTCCTGAGATCTGGGTTGTCAGTGTGAGCCAGTGCCCCATCCTGTTGTCTCACATGCTCCTTACAGCTCAGAGGGGAGCCTAGCCTATCCACCTTCTGCCTCATTTGAGATGGTGTCTTGGTTTTTAATGCTGCACATGCCAACCCCGCCCCCTTCTGCCTTAGAAGGATAGGGAAGTCAGGACCTCACCCTGCCCTGCTTTAGGTAGGTTCTGAGGACTCACACTCAGGACCTCATGCTTAGTAACAAGCTCGTTAGCTGCTGAACCGTCTCCTAGCCCTAAAGTTCCTCATCTAAGTGGGACAGTCTGACTGGAATTGGCATGTGAGGTAGAGCTACCAAACTGCTCTTGGGCTTGGTCCTGTGGCCAGCAACTGTCTGAGCACAGAGCCTCTGGCTGGCACGCCATGTTGGTATTCTGGAGCCTGGTGGCCTCCCTGGAGGCTCTGGTGGGGCATTCATTTGTCCAGCCCTACACATCCATGAAAGCTGGGTACATTGCAGCCCAGTAACATTCACACTCACTCTCTCTCCTTCCTTTTTCAGTTTTGAAAGCATGCAGAGGCTGTGTGACAAATACAACCGGGCCATCGACAGCATCCACCAGCTGGTAAGTGGCTCCCCACTTGTGCGGCTGTCCACTCCCACTGGGTTTGCATGGTGCTGGCTCCTGGGCCTCCCAGGGCAGCCAAGCACCAGGAGCTCCTGAAGTCTGTGAAAGCTGGGAAAGAGAGGTTGGCATGGTGAAGCAGGGGAGTCAGGTGGCAGGACATCAAGACCCAGCTGGCACTGACTGCCTTCCTCAAGTAGCTTTTTGGAGTTATTGCTGCTACACAAACAGACCCTTGCCTCTGTGCCTATCCCTGTGTATTGCCACAAAGGTGCAGGCAGTCAGCACCTTCCCTGAACTAAGGCTTCCTCTGCCCTGCAGATGGGTCATAACCTGGAACCTCTGCTCTGCCTGCTGTGGGGTGTCCTGCTCACAGCAGGGCTATATAAAGCTGTGCCTGCCCTCCTGCCTCCCTCAGTGGACAAGCTGGATATAGGTAGCAGAGCTTGGCCACTGAGCATGCAGGGCGGGAGCTTTCTAGAAGGCACCCAGCCATTATGGGGGCTCTGTGGTATCAGGGAACACTCCTGTGAAGGACATGGCTGTCTAGAGAAGCTGGGGCTGGCACAGTGTGGCTTTGTGAGTCCTTAAGCTAAGATTTGTGCAGCCCACTGGACACTGATCCTGCCGTTGCCACTGCCACCTTACCGGTAATAGGACATACCAGCTGAATCAGCTGCACTACTGTTCCTGCAGCTGGAGGCTTGGGGCCTGACCCCTTCAATTGGGCTGTCCTGTACTGTCAAATCTTGTCCAAGTGGGCTGGCAGAGTATCCATATCCACAAGACCAGGGGTCGAGCCCTTCTTCCCTAAGGCAAACTGTCTTAGTTAGGGCTCCATTGCTGTGAAGAGACACCATGATCAAGGCAGCTCTTAGAAGGGACAACATTAGCCAGGCAGTGGTGGCGCACACCTTTAATCCCAGCACTTGGGAGGCAGAGGCAGGTGGATCTCTGAGTTCGAGGCCAGCCTGGTCTACAGAGTGAGTTTCAGGACAGCTAGGGCTATACAGAGAAACCCTGTCTTGAAAAACAAAAAAAGAAAAAAAGAAAAAAAGAAAAAAAGAAAAAAAAAAAAAAGAAAAAAAGAAAAAGAAGGGACAACATTTAACTGGGGCTGGCTTACGGTTTCAGAGGTTCAGTTCATTATCATCAAGGCAGGAAACATGGCAGTGTCCAGGCAGGCATGGTGCTGGAGGAGCTGAGAGTTCTACATCTTCATCCAAAGGAAGCCAGGAGCAGACTGTCTTCCAGGCAGCTAGTCTTAAAGCTCGCCTTCACAGTGACACACTTCCTCAGACAAGGCCACACCTCCTAATAGTGCCACTCCCTGGGCCAAGCATATTTAAACCACCACAGGAACCCTCCTTTAATCTGATAAGAGCCAGGGTATGTCTGGGTACACAAGCAGGACCACCTGACAGTGTGGTCAGGAGCTGCAGTTCTTCACTGCTTTCTTTTCCCTGTGACTTAAAGACTCTCCTAATGGTAGAGGGTCTGAGGTGTGCACTAGGAGAGTGCATACCTGCCAGGGAGCCTGGAATCAGGAGGGGCTTCTGGAACATAGGCCAGAAAGCTTATAAGGTCCAGTCAGAAGCGGCCCTTCATGGTGAGTTGCCTGAAGTCAGTGCCAGGATTGACGAGGAGGGAACTGGCTCTGCGCTGCTGTGAGCCGTTTCCTGTTTGCAGTCTTTGGGATGAACCCAGTAAGCGTGTTCTTCACCACTAAGGCACACCTTTTGTATGTGTTTGTTTGGTTTCTCTGTGTAGCCCCGACTGTCCTGGAACTCACTCTGTAGACCAGACTGGCCTCAGTTCAGAGATCCACCTGCCTCTGCTTCCAAGTGCTGAATTAAAGGCGTGCAACACCAGGGCCTGGCAACCTTTTAGGTTTTTGATTCAGGATCTTACCATGTAGTCCAGGCTGGCTGTCCTCCTGCCTCAGCCTCCCATGTTTTGGGTGCCAGGCAGCTGCTGTTGGCTGTTGTTGAGTGTAATGGGTCACGTCCTGTCTTGCCTGCAGTGGAAGGGCACTACACAGCCCATGAAGCTGAATACGCGGCCGTCCAATGGGCTGCTGCGGCACATCCTGCAACAGGTGTACAACCACTCTGTCACTGACCCGGAGAAGCTCAACAACTATGAGCCCTTCTCCCCTGAGGTGTACGGGGAGACCTCCTTTGACCTGGTGGCCCAGATGATTGATGAGATCAAGATGACTGAAGATGACCTGTTTGTAGACCTGGGCAGTGGTGAGTGTCTCGAAGCACATGAGTCCTGGAACGGTCTTTTCACGGAGGACACTAGCCGGGCGCGGCTCCTGATACCACCAGTGCTCCTGCTCAGCCTTCTCCCCAGAGCTGTCTGCCCTGCTGTCTGCTCAGCCTTCTCCCCAGAGCTGTCTGCCCTGCTGTCTGCTCAGCCTTCTCCCCAGAGCTGTCTGCCCTGCTGGCTCTCTTCACCCTTACTCCAGCTGGTGACCTAGTGGGTCTCAGGTTGTGGCTGCTTAACCAGAATTGTTAAGGCTTCTGGTGACGGAATGGTCTGTGCAGCCTCACACTTGGGTCAGACACTAACACATGTGCATACAGACAGACAGACGGTCACATATACACACAGCAGTGTTACTGGGCTCCCTGCATGGTTGTGGTTCTGATGATCACTATTCTTGGGGGTGTGTCTTAGGATTTTTTGCTTTTATGAACTCCCAAGACCAAAAGCAAGCTGGGGAAGAAAGGGTTTCTTGGCCAGATCACAGTCTATAACTGAAGGAAGTCAGGACAGGAACTCACACAGGGCAGGACCTGGAGGCAGGAGCTGATTTCAGCAGAGGCCATGGAGGGTGCTGCTTACTGGCTTGCTCCCTCTGGCCTTCTCAGTCAGCTTTCTGTTTTTATTCCATCTTCCCTCCCTCCCTCCCTCCCTCCCTCCCTCCCTCCCTCCCTTGGTTTTTCAAGACAGTTTTTTTGTGTGTAGCCCTGGCTGTCCTGGAACTGTGTTTGTAGACCAGGCTGGCTTCAAACTCAGAGATTTGCCTGTCTCTGCCTCCGATTGCTGGGACTAAAGGTGTGCACCACCACACTCAGCCTGCAGCCTTCTTCTAGAACCCAGGGCCACCACAATGCTCTGAGCCCTCCCCATTAGTCACTAACTGAGAAACAGCCAGATACTGTTATGGAGGCATTTTCTCAGCTGAGGTTCCTTCCTTCCGGATAACTGTAGCTTGTGTCAAGTGACATAAAGCTGTCAAGCACAGGCCACCTCCTGTAGCTGAGGAGCAGGATGCAGAGGCTGGAGAAGACACAGTTGCTCTCTCCAGCTCTTGTAGAAGCTGTTAATCCAGCCGTGAGGGTTGAGCCTCCTGGGTCCCTAACCTTTCAGAGCCCCTCCTGAGGCACTGTGGCTTAGGGGCTCACTCTACTCACCCTGCGGAGGGATGCCATCCAGCCAGGCCCTGCATCTCCTAAGGTGCTCTGTGTCGCATGTGGCTTTTCTATCCTGTGGTTCCTAGCAGCATGCTATTTATTACTGAGAACACTGTGACCAGGACAGTCAGGTGGCCTGTGTGTGCTGCTTGAAATGTGGAATTGGCCTGCAAGTAAGTGTGTGTGGGTGTGGGTGTGTGGTGATGTGGGTGTGGGTGTGGTCGTGGTGTGCAGCATCTTCAGAGCCTAGACCCCTTGACCTAGCTTCTCTGCTTGGGGCCAGCAGGTGCAGTTACCAGCTGTTGAAGCCTCTGGGGTTTCCCATTCCTGAGCAGACATGTTAGGTCAGGGCGCCTGCTGACCTCAGTAGTTACAGCTGTCCAGGAGATGACTCAGGTGAAGAAGGATTTTCTGAGGGCCTTCTCTATGTGGGAACAGCCAGGCCCTGCTAAACTGCTGAGGGCTGCAGCTTCACACAAGGCATTGTGGGTACTGGAGGTGCACAGGCATCCTCTGGTGAGAGGTCTGTGACTTTGAGTGGCTTTCTGACACCAAGGAGCATTGTCATGTGGCTGAGGCCACTGGGTCTCTGTGGAGGTCACACAGACTCTGACATATGTCTCTCTGGCTGAAGGTGTGGGGCAGGTTGTCCTTCAGGTCGCTGCGGCCACCAACTGCAAACATCACTACGGAGTGGAGAAAGCGGATATCCCAGCCAAGTACGCAGAGGTGAGCAGTCACATGTACTTGCTGCTTAGGGCTTCTCTGTCTGGGCACATCTTCTAGGCCAAGAGCAGCTTCTGTGTTTGTGACACCCAGTACCTCTAAGAGAGCCTGGTGGCCTCTGCGGGGCTTTAGGGTGAGCACACTCTGTAGGCCTGGTGGGAATGACTGCTTCCTCATGGAGAGAGGATGCGCTCTTATGAGTTGTTGGGGCACATCCACAGGAACCCCCAACCCCTGTTCCACCCAGGATGGGGTTCAGCCTTGCTGGGACTGGAGAGGATGATTTTGGGGGCTCTGTTAAAGGGTTGGGAACCTTGTGACTCTACCTTGGCCTCTCCTCTGGCTGCCCCCTCCCCAGTGCTTGGCAGCAGGGTCACTGTAGATAGGCACCGTTATTTTGTACAGTACCGTCTTGGAGAGCTTGTGGACCTTCCACTGCTTGGCCTCCCTGAGTCTGTAACAAATTGTATGCCTTTTTCCCCCCTCAGACCATGGACCGAGAGTTCAGGAAGTGGATGAAATGGTATGGAAAAAAGCATGCAGAATACACAGTGAGTGCCATCGCTCCATGCCCTCGGCCTCTGTCTCAGCCCAGCCCCTTCCCCTTTCTCTCTCAACCACAGTCAGTTTTGTCTAGTGACCATATATGGTCTTCTGTGGCTATGGCCCTCTGTGACAGCGAGTGCAGTCTCTCTGGAGCTGGCTGTGGAACCTCAACTGAGTCTTTCCCTGCTTCCCTGGCCTGGGCACCCATCCTTAGACGGGACATGCTGACCATGGACCGTGGCAGCAGATGTTTAGCTTGGTAGAGCTGAGACCCACCAAACTGGTCAAACAGCTCTGCTGAGTTGTACCCCAGAGTAGCCTGTGCCATTAAGGATCTAAGGGTTAGGACCATTAGGGTGTGGAGATCTGGTTAGGCCATCTTGTGGGCCAGCTAGGCAACCTGCAGTGACTTTCTGTGGTGCCTTTGTGCAGTGGATGGCTGATACCATTCTCCTCTGCTTTCCTCTTTGTCTGCCACCCTCCTGGAGTGGGACTTGAAAGCTGCACGATAAGGCCTCCTCATTCATGCTTCTTGGTGAAAGTCTCCCCCGTGGGCATTTGTTAGGAGAGCGGCCCACTTGTTGCCTGTGTATGGGACCCATGAAAAGTTCCCCAGTGGGTCCAGCTTCCCAAGGCTTTGTGCCTTTCTCATGTGCACATTAACGGTGATGACGTCTTGTACGTTTCCTGGGAGCCTGTTAGCTCCACACCTACAAACGAGTTGTTGGTCAGTGCTACAGCTTTCAGGAAGACCCTATTGGTCCTGAGTGGCTTCCTTGTCACTGTCCTCCTCAGCTTGTCATTGTTGGATGACCTGGCCCATGTGATTGAAGCCCACAGTGTAGCTGGCAACTGTTTGTCATGTTGGTTGTTGTCTTGTTGGGTCCTCATGGGCCTCGGGCTCATGCTGGTGACCCTTGGCTTATGGCTGGGAGTAGGACTAAGGGAAAGGACGGTTCTTGAGGCCTTGATGACTGTACCGCACAACCTGGCAGCAGGGGTAGAGAGTGACTGGGTCTGCTTGTGTCCACTCTGGCTTCCCATGGTACCTTGAGTGACTGCCAGCCTTTTCCAGAAGGCTGTGTAGGCACCTGTCTGGCCTGTCAGCACCTGCCTGGCCAGCTTTGATGTTGTGTCTGCTTGGCAAGCTGTGAGCCCTGCGTTTTGCTACTCAGAAGCAGGCAGGAGAAAAGCCAGGGGAGCCTAAAAATAGCCCAGAACTGCCTCATGCCTGAGATGCTGCCACCCACCATGCAGTGTAATGGCCATCTTGTTTGTCCAGCTGCTCCCTCTAGTGGCTGAATCGAGCCTGGCTCTTCCCAGCCCATGCCAGCTTCCATGGCAGGGCTTCTGGGACTCCCCATCCTCCAAAGGACTTAATCCAGTTTGGGGCAGACATTGGGCCATACTCATCTCTGCTGATTGTGCTTCTTCACATCTTTGGGCTTGGTGATATCAAGTGACTTTCCATCACCCTCGCAGCCACAGTTGTACAGAGTGTAAGTAGTTCCTCTCAGAGGTGCCTCTGAGCTGTGACTACTGACCCTGGAAGACAGTAGAGTAAGCCGTGACTCCTGGTATGCTGGGCGCAGCTTGCCTAGGCATCCCCATCATAGGAGTTGTGTGTGCCAAAGTGTTCCAGGGGGAGCCAGTTGTGCTGAGGCATTCCCATAGGGAGTGTGCCTGGGAGGTATCTGTAGTCTTAGCGCCTCCCTCTTTGTGTGCTCCTCGCTGAGCGGATGGGTTCTTGAAGTGGCTGAATCTAGGTCTGGCATGGCAACTTGAGTCTCACCCACTGTAACCTTTTCTGGCCTTTCCCAGGCTTCTATGGGGCTCGTGTCATTCTTCCCCATTTATTTCATAGATGCTGGCCTGTTGCGTGCTCCTCCTCTCCCCTCCCCTCCTGCCTTCTCTGTGCTGGTAGCTATGTGTATGATACTTCTTGGGAAACATTTCACAGACATAGAACCAACAGTGTCTATCTTGGTGAACTCTTTCAGTTCAGGGTTACTTAGAGGAGCAAAAATCACAGCTGCATCACCAAGGCTCTCCCCAGCATGGGTGACAGCTCCCAAAGCTGGGACCCTGGAGCACACTGCACAGCCTGCAGGCAGTGTGACAGGCTGGAGAGTGTCCTTTCCAGGTGGCTCAGGTCTGAGCCTCTCCCTGGCAGCTCGGCGTCTTGGCTGGTGTAACAGCGATCTACGTTCGGGGAGAGAGGGAGGGCCCAGTGTCTGTGTTTAGTTTCATTGGTTTCTTGACTGAAGGGGCTTCCCTGCAGGATAGTGTGTGTCCATGGCCAGAGGGCCAGAATTTGAGAGTCCCTGGCCAGACTAGCTGTCTCCCCAGGATCTCTTGCCTGGCCTGCCAGGACAGCACTGGATCTGCAGGGGTGCAGGGGCCGGGGGTGGGGGTGGGGGATGCTGGTTCCACACTTGACACGGCTGCAGGGTGGGGTCTATTCTGGACAGTGTGCTCCAGAGGCTAGAGAAGGCACGCATCAGATTTCTGGAGTGGAGTCAGTCCGCTGCTATCCCTATAGCTGTAGCTGCAGGACCCAGCCGTCAGCCACAGGCAAGGCCCACAAAGGAGCCAGGGAGACCATCGGGCATGTACAACTCTCCCTGGAAGTCTCAAAACACACTGTAGGGTGTTCTCATCCAGAAACTCAGAAATCCAGCACCCATTAACCCAGGGTGTAAGTGGACACACAGCTTAGCTGCCCATCAGTTCAGGCTGCACTGCAGGGATGGTGCAGGGCCTTGGTTTCTGGCTCCAGTGGTTTAGATTATAAGCCTTCTCCTGTTAGGGAGTCCCAGAGGCCAGATCCCCTAGGGCCCAGAGATTGCCCTGTATTTTGGGGACTTAAGTCCCCTTCCCTAGGCCTGGCTGTTGTGTACAACAGAGCAAAGAAGAGTCAGAAGGTCATTGAGGGATCAAGAGGCGGTTCTGGCCTGGGGGTTTGCTCAGGGGCTGTTCAGCCCACAGGGGCTTAGATTGTCCGGGCCTGCTCTGCACATGGTTACTCTGCTCAGAGGCCAGAAGCTGTGCAGCAATTCCTGGGCAGGTTCAGTTCTGTCCTAGCAGGGTGGGAGGTGACTCTGAACCTGCACCTCTGTGGGTGCTCCATCACTCCACAGCATCTAGGGCCTCCACTGTGGCCTTCTGCTATGGCCCATGTATGATTAACATCCCTGTCTCCCCTCAGCTCATAATATTCATAAATCCACTTGTGGTCAATAAATTTGCTTGTCGTGATGTCCCAAACTCTCCTGGAGTGACTGCATCAGAGCCTTACTCCTATTCGTTGCCAAGTGTCCTCCCAGCACTTGGACAGACTATGCTATATGTCCATCTGTCTGTCCGTGGCTGTCCCTGCCTTTTGGGCTTCATGAACCTAGCATGTGACCTCTGTGTAGAGCAGACTTTTTTCCCTAGGGCTTATTCCCAGCACCTCAGCAGTGGTTTTCAGAATACAAAATCCTGATTGCTTGGATCTCTGACTGTCCTGGTTCTGGGCAGTTGGCGTAAAAGCCATTTCCCTTCAACACACTTGGGCCTGAAGGAGGTGGAATGACAGACATCAGTGCTGACAGACACAGGCAGCAGGCCCACTGCTGGGGGCAGACCACAGCTTTGGGGTCAGTTGTGCACCAAACATGTATTAACCCAAGATATACTGAGGCAACCTCATCATCTGCAGGCACAGCCCCTGGTGGACAGTGACAAGGGACAAGGATGATTGGTCCCGTTGCTTCTTCGCCACATAAATACATGTCATGTCTGTAGGGTCAACAAATGGTGTACGCGATGCTGTTCTTCTGGGGACATGGTCCAGGGTGCTGAGGGAGCTGGCTGACCAAGTACACAGCGCTAGGGCTCCTCACCTGGGCCCATGCCAGCCTCTTGTCTATCCCTGAGTGGATGCTGCTTCCTGCTGGGATTCAGTCCCTGCTTTCTGTAGAGCTGTCCCCTGGCTGTCCACGGTCACCTTCCCATCCTGAGACCCAGCTCATTCCATGTTTCTCACAGCAGTTGCGGGAACTGGGTTTGAACCCAGCAAGCCTGTAAGTAAACTTGTTCCTTTCTTCCTTAGCTGGAACGAGGTGACTTCCTCTCAGAGGAATGGAGGGAACGGATCGCCAACACGAGGTACGGCCGGCTGTGGGCTGTGCTGCTGGCTGTGCTGGGACCTCTGACTTGTTCTCCATATGTGGGTGGCTGCTGTGGAGGGCGGGGTGGGTCTGCTGCTTTAACGGTGCCAGCCACTTCTTGGTGTTGACCTGGCTGTGGCCCCTGTCCTACCCTTGTCTGTTTGGTCCTACATGGGGTTCAGTGGCCCCTCTGCTGGTCCTCTGTACATCTGTGCTGTCTTTTTATGGGGTCAGAGTGATATGGGACCTCACCCCTGTGTTTTCTATTGAGGAGTAGTGCCTGCCTGTCACATTCATTGCACCTGCCTGCTTATCAGTGTTTCCCTGTGTCTGCCCTGTCTTGTGTGGCAGTTCCATCCCTGAACTCTGCTGTAGGCAGCACTTCCAGGAGCTGTCTCTGTTTCAGAAGAGCCAATATTCAAAACAGGGTGGGCTGGATTTTTGGCCCAGGGCTTGCAGCCTCCTCTGTGGGGCAGTTTGTGCCTGTCTCCTGCCCCTGCTTTTCTGCTTATCCTGCTCAGCCCAGGTGGGTGGGCAGGCGGGGGCAGTGCCTGGCAGGGACCGGCGGCAGGCTGTGTCCAGGCTGGGACTGAGATGCAGAGCCTCGGTTTACTGAACTGGAACATTGTTTTGCAGTGTTATATTTGTGAATAACTTTGCCTTTGGTCCTGAGGTGGATCACCAGCTGAAGGAGCGATTCGCAAACATGAAGGAAGGTAACGCATCCACAGGCCTCGTACCACAGCCCTCTCCAAGGGGACATGCAGGCGCATCAGTCTTCCTGAGTGTCCCTCAGCAGCCCTGCCCCAGCTTTTGGGCTAGATGGCAAAAGTGGGGGCCTGGGGGCCAGAGGTACTTCTGCCTCAACATATCCTTGTCCCAGGCAGTCAGCAGATGCTTGAAAGGCTCGCCCACCTTAGAAGCAGTCTCCTGCAGCCCTGTCTCCACCAGGGCTCTTCGCTTGTGAGCTTACGATGTGTCTGTACTTGCTTGTGCCTGTCCACCTCTCGTGCTGGACAGTTGCCCGTGACCAACTGCTTCAGAATGAGGGCTGCGGATAGCACATACTGCTCTTCATGACAAGGAGGGCTAGCCAGGGCTGTCTGCACTGCAGAGCGTGCTGCTGTCAGGCATGCCCAGGGAGCAGGGATGCCAACCATCTGTGAGCCTCCCCTGCGCTTTTAGAATTGGTTACTTTGGGGTGCTGGTAATGACCCCAGGGACTTGTATGCTCAGCAGACATTCCCCACTGACCTTCACCCCTGACCTATTTCCCTTCTTCATCCCTTGATTGGTGGTTTGAGGTAGGGTCCGGGTCTAGGCAGGGCCTAGCTGAGGAGACCCAGGCCGGTTGTGAACTGGATCACAGTGCACATGATCACAGGAGCTTTTGTCTGGGGCTAAGCCTGTGACCTTGTGAGTCATTGAATCCCTGTCTACTGCCTGTCCCCTAAGGACCAGGAATCCCAATTGTCAGGGGGACCAGGTTCTGATGACACAGCCCTTCCCTGCCCACAGAGAGACAGGTTCCCTGCTGCTGACTGCCGCTGTGGTGCTGTCGTCCCTGTGTGCTCTCTGTGCTGTATAAATACAATGACCAAACGCAGCCCGCAGAGAAGTCGGGGTTTTGGTTTACACAACTAATCACAGCCCATCATCAAAGGAAGTCATGGCAGGAACTCCATAGTGGAGGACTGCTTCTGAGCCCAAGGTCATGCTCAGCCCTTGTCTGACACTGCTCAGGACCCATGCTGGGCCCTCCCACGCCGCCAGCCAAGAGTGTGCCTCGGGCCCTGCCTCCTGACTGGGCCGATGGAGCATTTTCTCAGTTGAGGGTCCCTCTTCCTAGATGGCCCCAGTTTGTGTTAGTTGACAAAAACTGTTCAATAAAAATACCTACTTGTGGGTGTTTCTAGGTCACTACTTAGGGAAGTCCATGGGGTGTGGGCCTGATGTCCTTGCTGCCTGACCCGTTAGTTATGGCTGTTTTCCCACATAGTGGAGACAGGAACCTCACATTGCTCTGGCCTGGTTGGGCCCTTTTGCTGGTGGACAGGACTCAGAAAGCAGGACTTTTTTTTGAGTGGGGCTAGGGGCCAGTGCAGTAATATAATCAACTTGGTGTATGTATACACATGTGTACACATGTGTGCATGTGTGTGTTGAGAAAGTAGTCCAGGCTATCCCAGAACAGTGTTGCCTCAGCTTCCTGGAACAGTGCTGGGATGACAGATATGTACCACCATGCCAGGTAGAGTCTTTTGAATGTCTCTGGGTGTAGAGCTTAGGCCAGTTCTAGCATCCAGGAGGCCAAGGCAGGAGGCTTAGAACTCCCAAGCTGGCCTGCACTACAGAAGATGTTCAGACCCAGCCTGGGCCTCGTGATGCTGTGTCAGTCTCCCTCTCTACCACACTGCTTTCTTATATATGCAAAAGAATCTGCTTTGTTCATGAAAGTCAGGCTTGGTTTTGTTTTGAGATAGGGCCTCCCTATATAACCTTGATGGTGGTAGAACTCTATGTAGACCAGGCTAGAGTACTCTTGGAGATCTGCCCACCTCTGCCTCATGCTGGAAACAAAGGCATGCACCTTCACACCTAAACTACCTGTGTGGCTGTCACAGGTTTGAATGTGATTAAACTCTCTGTGGTTTGACGTGGCTCTTTTTCCTCTCAGGACTCATTTCTGATCCTGTCCCCTGCCCTGGTTTCTGTCACATCCCCAGCCTCCAGGACTGTAACAGCCAATCATATTCTCATCCTGTTTTTAAAACAGGGCTACTGCTACTTAGCCTTGTGTTACCTTCAGACTCCCAATCCCCACTCTTGGCTGCCCGGGTGCTGGGAAGACCACTGAGCCCCCATGCTTCTAGGTCTCTTCCCGGTGGGTTTTAAGGGGACTCCTGCAAGGCAGGCCCACTGGCCCAGCTCCTCGTCCTGGTAACATGTGGTTCACAGCAATCTCCTTGTGTGCCCTGTGGTGCCTGGGGGTCACCATGACCCTGTTATCTGAGTACTCAGTTGTTACCATGGTTCAGGGGTGGGTGAGGTGCAGTGGGGTTCCGTAAGAACTAGCATCTCCTAGGCTAGCACTCCTCACTTCTGCTCCAACCCATGCCTGAGTTTGTGGTCTGCAGTTGTGTGTATGAGTTGAGGGGTGGGGGAGTTTACACATGGCAGTGACAGGCTTCTGTGTTGCAGGCGGCAGAATCGTATCTTCAAAGCCCTTTGCCCCTCTGAACTTCAGGATCAACAGCAGGAACTTGAGTGGTAAGCTCCGGACCCAGTGTTGTACAGGGCACCCAGCTTCCTGTGGCCTGTCAGGTGGGGCTCTGCTTTGCAAGGAGGGTGTTCATCTAGCTGCTCCCCAGCCTCTGACCACTGTACATCATACCCCTTTTAATATGTTTCTTCAAGAGGAGGTAGTATTCCACAAAAGGCCTTAGGGTGCAGAGTCCTACAGCAGGAGCCTGCCTTCCTGTGGGCCTCCCTGGATTAGGCGACTGGCTGGCCCAGCTCAGGGTCTGCATGCTTGCTTTGACTTGCTGATCTTGCTTTGATTCTGGTTAATCTCAAAGCCTGACCCCATTTGTGTGGGTTTGCCACGTTTTTCCTTAGGTCATTCTCTTGTCTCAGTGGTGGGGCAGGCTTTGGGGGTGCTGCTGTACAGACCGCTTGTGGGACATGAGCAGTTGCTCAGGGTTTAGGCCTCCTGCTGCAGTCCTGATGTGATGCTCTCCCCATAGACATTGGCACCATCATGCGTGTGGTGGAGCTGTCGCCCCTGAAGGGCTCTGTGTCGTGGACTGGCAAGCCTGTCTCCTACTACCTGCACACCATTGACCGCACCATAGTGAGTCCCCACTCGACACCCTACAGAGTGGGACAGAGTCACAGCCCACGGCCCCTGGCAGCTCTGGGTCTTGGTCCTTGGTTTTCCTGACAAATAGATGACATAGCAGTTTCAGCTTTGTTACCCAAAGGACTTGGGTCTCTGTTACCCATTCCCAACTTGTTCCCACCAGCCTGCCCCAGGTGTGTGCTGGCCTATCCCTCATGGCCTCCCCTCGTTGCCAGCGCTCTTTGTGTGCCAGCCTGAGTGCTGTTTTCTCTGTGTCCTGGTGGCCTCTGGGCTCCTAGAAGCAGCATGCTGACAGTTCTGCAGTTTGTTCTCTGTCCTCCCTGGGTCAGTGCTGGGAACTGGCAGCTGACAGCCAGCAGCAGCTTTGACCTGCTGTGGGAAAAGAGGGAGCGCACGCAAGGCTCCTCAGCTGAGGCGCGAAGGTTCCCCGTGTTGCTAGTAGCATCATCACACATAGGTTTCAGTGTGGTAGCCAGTGTCTCCCCTGGGAGGGCCTGGCTGTGGGTCCTTAGCAGTCCTGGGAGCCAAGGTTAGCTGCCTCGGTACTCCAGCTGTGCCACCTTTGATGTTCGGTGCTGTGTGGCAGCTCTGTGGGATGAAGCATCTCTTTGTAGACATCCTGTGTCTGTGCCTAGGGCCCACTTTTAACAAAGTGTTTTCTTTTTCTCTTTAGCTTGAAAACTATTTTTCTAGTCTGAAAAATCCAAAACTCAGGGTAAGTTTCCATCTCTCTTGACTCTGATCCTACATAAGAGTCATCGTGCCTATCTGTGCATGCTTGTAACGTGTGTGGTCAGAGACCCTGAGGCCAACCAGGGCGCCTGAAGGCCCTAAGCTCTGTTAATGTGTTGAGTCTCCATGATTCTGTGAGTGATTGTCCTGCAGAGAGGCCAGGTGCCAGTACATTCTTTGTCACATAGTGTCGTGTGTCCTCAAGTCAGGGGTTTGTACTAACAGTTGAGGGTACTTGTCTCTAGAACCCTGGAAGGCTGGCATCATACTCCCTGGCAGGCACTCCCCTACCGACATCTGCTGGGCGTGGCCTGTCTGTCCCAGGGACACAGAGGGGTGGGCGCTTATGTACGTTTCCCTGAGGAGACGTAAACAAAGATGTATTCATTGCACATGGGCAGTAAGAGCAGAGCCTAGCACTATTTTGAGGGTTTTTTGTTTGTTTGTTTGTTTGGTTGGTTGGTTGGTTTTTTTGTTTTTTCTGACAGGGTTTCTCTGTGTAGCCCTGGCTGTCCTGGAACTCACTCTGTAGACCAGGCTGGCCTCGAACTCAGAAATCTGCCTGCCTCTGCCTCCCAAGTGCTGGGATTAAAGGTGTGCGCCACCATAGACAGTGCATGTCCTCAGCAAGGGTCTGAGCCTCTCTGCCTGATTCCACAAGGGCATGTGGGGTACACCTCATGAAGGTCAGAGCAGCTGGGTTCAAGTCAGCAGTGGCTGTGTTGTGCCAAGAGGACATAGGTCTTTAATGTGTGGTTTGGCTTTGCCTTTGGGGACCATACCTGCCCTGCTGAGTGGTGCCGTTGGGACTCTCTCTGTTGGCTGGCATGTTCTATGTGCTTTTATTGCCATGTGGTCTTGCAGCTGTCAGTACAGGGGCACCATGACCGACTCGTTTCTTCCCCACAGAGGGGCTGTGGGGCCCGAGTCAGGCATTGAGACTCTCCCCAGTGTCGTGTGTGTGTGTGTGTGTGTGTGTGTGTGTGTGTGTGTGTGTGTGTGTCTACTTCATTCGTGCTGGAGCAGAGTTGGATCCTCCAGCATTCTGGACACTTAGCCAGCAGCACCTCATTTCAGGAGGAGCAGGAGGCAGCGAGGCGCAGGCAGCAGCGGGAGAACAAGAGCAATGCTACCACGCCCACCAAAGTCCCTGAGAGCAAGGCAGCTGCCACCGAGGCCCCTGTGGTGAGATAGCTAGAAGGCTGGGGTGCCCCAGGCTGTGGCCCTGTGAACTCTCCTGCCACAGCTCTTCACTGCCTGCCTGTGTCCTCCAGGATTCTGGTGCTGAAGAAGAAAAATCAGGTGTGGCCACTGTCAAAAAGCCATCTCCCTCCAAAGCTCGGAAGAAGAAACTGAACAAGAAAGGGAGAAAGATGGCTGGCCGGAAGCGTGGGCGACCCAAGAAAATGAGCGCTGCCAGTGCCGAGCGCAAGTCCAAGAAGAGCCAGAGCGCACTGGACCTCCTTCACTCCCCACCCCCAGCCCCACCCTCAGCCTCGCCCCAGGGTGAGCCTCTTTCTCTTCTGCATGGCAGAGTGGGTTTGAGTCCCCATTCTCATGACTGTGGGACTCTGCCATGTGCCGGGCCTACAGCATCAAATCGGAGGGGCTCAGTGTGGATTTGGACCCCATAGATTTCAGTTTGTTGCCCATGGTTGGTAGCTGACGGCCTCCTCTCTTCTGCAGATGCCTACAGGGCACCTCACAGCCCGTTCTACCAGCTACCTCCGAGCACGCAGCCACACTCACCCAGCCCGCTGCTAGTGGCCCCCACTCCACCTGCGCTGCAGAAGCTTTTGGGTGGGTCGTAGCTCTGACCTTGAAGCATTTCTGTGGGGCCCCAGTCGAGCCCACTTGCTTCATGGCCTGGCTTATGTTGGCCCCTGTGAGTAGCTGAGACTGACTCACCCCAGGGATCCTGGACCATATCTGGGGACCTGTGTGACCCATCAGTACTTGGGGAGCTCTGTGGAGAACACCTCCCTGCACAGGGAAGGCTGGCAAGTTCCTTACTTGAAGGAGAGACCTGCTCTTGGGGTTTAGAGCTGCCATGCTGCCAGGAGGGAGCCTCCTACATTGGGAGAAAAGCTGAAACCACAGCAGGATGGTGCTGCAGCAGGCCGAGGCCCAATAGCCTCCCTGTATCTGCTGGCCACCTCCTGCATCAGCCCTGCTTTACATGCTGTGTTGTGTGCCTCCAGAGTCCTTCAAAATCCAGTACTTGCAGTTCCTGGCTTATACGAAGACCCCACAGTACAAGGCCAACCTACAGCAGCTTCTGGACCAGGAGAAGGTGTGCAGGCTCTGCCTTAATGTCTGGGCTCAGCTTAGGGCTGCCTGGGGGGCTCTGTGGTTACCTTCTCCTGTCCTCCCTTGCAGGAGAAGAACACACAGCTGCTGGGCACAGCCCAGCAGCTCTTCGGCCATTGCCAGGCCCAAAAGGAAGAGATCCGCAGGCTGTTCCAGCAGAAGCTGGATGAGGTGACTTGAGGCTGCCTGTCCACGTCAGCAGATACCTGACCCAGGGTCTGGCGGGGCAACCAAAGATAGCTTCCCTTAACCTTATGAAGCACTGACATGGGATGGTCTTGGCTGTGTCCGGGTCAGAACTGTACAGTGTCTGTCACCCCATTTGTCCCTGTGAACTAGGACTCTACTCACCATGCTTTGTTCTCCCATTCCCAGTTGGGGCGTGAAGGCGCTGAACTACAATGACCTGATTCAGGCCCAGAAGGAAATCTCTGCCACAACCAGCAGCTGCGGGAGCAGTCGGAACAGCTGGAGAAGGACAACAGCGAGCTTCGGAGCCAGAGCCTGCGGCTGGTGTGTGCAGGGCCTGCCACTGCTGTGTGTGCATGCGTGGGTGGAGCATTGCCCACTCGCTGGCCCAGAGGTGGCCCTTTATTACATTGCTTGTTTGTGGGTGGGTTGTCGGTGCTACGTGCTGCAACTGTAGGAGGGGTTCCCATTGCACTGTCCAGAGAGCCTGGCCCTCACTCCCTTTGGCTAGTGAGACTTCTGTCCATGTACTCCCAGCTCAGGGCCCGGTGCGAGGAGCTGAGGCTTGACTGGTCCACACTGTCCCTGGAGAACCTGCGGAAAGAGAAGCAGGCCCTTCGTAGCCAGATCTCAGAGAAGCAACGGCACTGCCTGGAACTGCAGGTGGGGTATCAGGGAGACGCATCTTCACCCTCAGAAGGGCATTTGTGATGATGGGCAGCAAGGGTGTGCATATCCTTGGGCCACCACATGCCACCTGCCCTGCTGGGTGGAGCCTGGGCTGCTGTGTGACTCCCCTTCTACCCTATAGATCAGCATCGTGGAGCTCGAGAAGACCCAAGCGCCAGCAGGAACTCCTGCAGTTGAAGTCTGTGTGCCACCAGATGACGCTCTGTCCCTGCATCTGCGTGGCAAGGGTGCCCTGGGCCGCGAGCTGGAGGCTGACGCTGGGCGCTTACGCCTTGAGCTGGACTGTGCCAAGATCTCCCTGCCACACCTCAGCAGCATGAGCCCCGAGCTGTCCATGAATGGCCATGCTGCCAGCTATGAGCTCTGCAATGCAGCTAGTCGGCCCTCATCCAAGCAGAACACCCCTCAGTACCTGGCCTCCCCCTTGGACCAGGAGGTGGGTACCCTGCACCCCTAGCCACAGTGGCCGGCCTCGCTAGAGAAGCTGTCTGGCCTGGCTTTGCCTGACTACACTCGGTTGTCACCTGCCAAGATTGTGTTTGAGGCGGCACCTGAGCCAGGACCACACTGGGGCTAGCAAAGCAGCTATCCAGTGAGCCACACCCTCGGTGAGGACAAGTGCACATAGTGGCTCTGCCACCATTGCTGCCGTGTGCCTGCTGGGCATGGGCAGAGTGACCGGCCTTTCATTGCAGGCCAGAGCACGCCAAGGGAGAGCAGCCTTCCCTACCAGAGCCCTGGCTTGTCCAACAGCATGAAGCTTAGTCCCCAGGATCCACCGCTGGCCTCCCCGGCAACCTCGCCCCTCACCTCCGAGAAGGGTAGTGAGAAGGTACGGGCTGCTCTAACTAAGCTACCTGTGTGAGGAGTAGAGGAGGCACCTGCAGTGCCCAAGGGCGTCCTCATCTGTAGCTTGGAGCTTAGTTTGGAGACCTGAGGAGAGATGGGCCTGGCATCCCTGGGCTTCGTGGTGTGGTCGCAGTCCTCGGGTCTCCTGGGAGGGGACTCGGGTGCTTACACTTTGGAGCAGGGTTTGGTTGGTTAGTTGGGGGATCTGTAGTGGGACCGAGGGCGTAGGGCCTCCACTCTATTACAGAGATGG